>NW_028157426.1:0-37500 GCF_964263955.1 Coregonus lavaretus
CCACCCAGACAGGAGCAGCGTCTGGCTTTACATCCCATCCCTACGGAGAACACTGGAATGAATCAGCTCATCACAGTCGTTACAGAGGTGGAGGAGAGAAGCCCTCTTTCTGAGAGGGGGATGATGAGAGAGGGAGAGAGAGAGAGAGAGAGAGAGAGAGAGAGAGAGAGAGAGAGAGAGAGAGAGAGAGAGAGAGAGAGAGATCCTAACATGGTAAATATCTGTGATGTCTCTGATGGGAACCAGCTAGTATGTCCTTGAAGATAACCTTCAGTACTGTTGTTTTTCTTCCCTCCTCGAAGATAACAATCTCTAACCATTTACACACATTATAAAGATTACTACTTTCATGTCCAATGCAAATGATGCCTAATTGGTTCCAGCAATTATAGCAGTTCTCAATGGTAGCTAATCTGAGTGAATTAAAGATGGCCAGAGAGAAAGGAGGGGGGAGTGTAGAAAGAGAAAGGGGAGAGAAGAAAGAGAGAGAGGATAGAGAGAGAGAGAGAGTGAGAGAGAGAGAGAGGGGGGGGACTGGAGACTGGTGGACGGAGCTGGGAGAGGATACCTTAGTAATCGTCCCATAAGGCCTCCTCACAGAGAGCTACTTTGGTAGACCTTTCCTGCAGTCAAATGACCAAATCGCCTCTAGTGGCCTCATGGGTGGAATGCTATAAATAATTTTCATAATTTCATAATTAATAGACATACTTTTTTTTCAACAACCGAAAATCCAGTGTTTCTATGTCAAACGGTTTTGTTATATGTGACCCGTTTCAGGAAGCTAGGCGTATGTCGCACATAACTACTTCACAAGAGAGGCATTTCAACGTTTTTTTAATTTTTTTTATCTAATTGCGTTTTTTGGCAGAAATGCTTTCTTGAACATGTGAACTTTCATGTGCCTTAATAACAAACTTGTATGCCATCTGTAAATATAAATAAAATTGTTAAATTACGAGCCTAGTTGGTTTAGCCACGGAAAAAGACAGGAACCTTCACGCTAGCCATGATTGGCTAAGATAATGGATGGGCTGGAAATGCCGAGAGATGAGTTTGGGTTGGTCTGCCATGTAGCTTGCATCTGTCTATAACGTGAGCTGCTCAGTATGTGTAGATAATCCTTCCTACTGCAGCGTAGTATATATTAATATCTAAAAAAAATTTTTACTTTTTCTCCCCAATTTCATGATATCCAATTGGTAGTTACAGTCTTGTCCCATCGCTGCAACTCCCCTACGGACTTGGGAGAGGCGAAGGTCGAGAGCCATGCGTCCTCCGAAACATGACCCTGCCAAGCCGCACTGCTTCTTGACACACTGCTCGCTTAACCCGGAAGCCAGCCGCACCAATGTGTCGGAGGAAACATCGTCTAGCTGTCGACCGAAGTCAGCTTGCAGGCGCCCGGCCCACCACAAGGAGTCGCTGGAGCGCGATGGAACAAGGAAATCACAGCCAGCCAAACCCTCCCCTAACCCGGACGAAATAGATGTTGGAAAAATACCTCCCTGCATGTTCTCACTGCAATAAAAGCTGCAGATTAGGAGCCGCGCACAGAGGGGTGGGTGTGTATGTTTGTCTGTGTGTGTTTATGTGTGTCCTCATTTTGCAGCGGGCATCGAAGTTTGCTGTCTCTCAGTCAGAATCTGAGGGAGAGAGGAGGGGAGGCAGCTCACCGCTGCTCCCTCCCCTCAGACTGACCATCAGATGCAGATCATCAGTCCAGTAAAAAAAAAGCAAATTATTATGCTCACTCAGCTGTGCCTCACAAGTAATACAACAAATGATCTATTACCAGTGTTATCATATACCATTTAAAAATATATATAATTTCTAAATGGTCTGAGAAGAACAACATTGGACAGGGCAATTCAAGCGTAGCCAATTTGTAGTGATAATGTATTGGGCCTATAGCCTACTGCACAAACCTAATTGCTACAGAACTGTTTATAATTGGTTAATCTTGCATAGGCTTACGTTTTTAAATCATGTAAAAAAAAAAATCTGAGCTGTAGATCTCGGCTTGCATTTTCACTCAGAAAGTGATGTTGAACTCAGTAAAGGTTGGTGACCACTGGTGTACATGCTGTAAAAGAGCAGGACACTGGGGAGGAGGGGGAGGACTCATGGGGGTGATGGGGTAAGAGGACAGGGGGGAGAAGAGGGGGAGACAGGGAGGAGAGATGTGGGATGTATTCCCCAATCTGCAGCATGAATCAGTGTTTACTAATGAGAAAGGGGGACGTGTCCCTCCTGCCCATGGATTATTGAGATTAGCAGAAAGCCCTCCTCCTTCTCCCCACCCAGATTGAGCAGCCGCTGGCTTTACATCCCATCCCTACGGAGAACACTGGAATGAATCAGCTCATCACAGTCGTTACAGAGGTGGAGGAGAGAAGTACTCTTTCTGAGAGGGGAATGATATGAGAGAGGGAGAGTAATGTAATGTTTACTGTTCATTTTTTATAGTTTATTTCACTTTTGTTTATTATCTATTTCACTTGTACACATATGTTTCCATGCCAATAAAGTCCTCTGAATTTAATTGAAATTGAGATAGAGAGCTATCCTAACATGGTAAATATTTGTGATGTCACTGATGGGAACCAGCTAGTACGTCCTTGAAGACCACCTTCAGGACTGTTATTCTTCTTCCCTCCTCGAAGATAACAATCTCTAACCATTCACACACGTTATAAAGATTACTACTTCATGTCCAATGCAAATGATGCCTAATTGGTTCCAGCAATTATAGCAGTTCTCAATGGTAGCTAATCTGAGTCAATTAAAGATGGCCAAACATGAGTGTGATGCAACAGAACAACCTAGTGTAGGCAATTACATCACTTTATCTGTCCAAACATAGCATGAGAGAGATGGAGAGATACAAAGAGAGATAGAGAGAGGGGGGTGTAGAAAGAGAGACGGGAGAGAAGAGAGAGAGAGAGAGAGAGAGAGAGAGAGAGAGGAGAGAGAGAGAGAGAGAGAGAGAGAGAGAGAGAGAGAGAGAGAGAGAGAGAGAGAGAGAGAGAGAGAGAGAGAGAGAGAGAGAAGAGAAAGAGAAAGAGAAAGAGAAAGAAGAGAAAGAGAACGAGAAAGAGAGAGAGAGAGAGAGAGAGAGAGAAAGAGGAAAAAGAGAGAGAGAGAGAGAGAAAGAGAGAAAGAGAAAAAGAGAGAGAAAGAGAGAGAGAGAGAGAAAGAGAAAGAGAAAGAGAAAGAGAAAGAGAAAGAGAAAGAGAGAGAGAGAGAAAGAGAGAAAGAGAAAGAGAAGAGAAAGATAAAAAGAGAGAGAGAGAAAGAAAGAGAAAGAGAGAGAGCGAGAGAGAGAGAGGCGTGTATGTCTAACTGCCAGCTCACATCATAGCCCTCCAGTGAAGATAGAAGAGATCCGCGGTGTTTTCCTCAGGACAGTATATCTGTGTGTGTGTGTGTGTGTGTGTGTGTGCGTGTGTTTGTGTGCAAGCGTGCATTAATATTTCTGTCTCTCCGGTCGTGACGTTGACTCGGAGCGTAATAGTGCTTCACCACAGAGGGAGTATTACAGGAGCACAGACATGTTTAGAACCGCAGGCACACGCAGACAACATAACAAACCCACCCATACACACAAACACACTGAGAAAAACAAGGGAGATGATCGAGGACTTCAGGAAACAGCAGAGGGTGCACCCCCCTAATCACATCGACGGGACCACAGTGGAGAAGGTGGAAAGCTTCAAGTTCCTTGGCGTACACATCACTGACAAACTGAAATGGTCCACCCACGCAGACAGTGTGGTGAAGAAGGTGCAACAGAGCCTCTTCAACCTCAGGAGGCTGAAGAAATTTAGCTTGGCACCTAAAACCCTAACAAACTTTTACAGATGCACAATTGAGAGCATCCTGTCGGGCTGTATCACCGCCTGGTACGGCAACTGCACTGCCCACAACCGCAGGGCTCTCAAAGGGTGGTGCGGTCTGCCGAACGCATTACCGGGGGCAAACTACCCGCCCTCCAGGACACCTACAGCACCCGATGTCACAGGAAGGCCAAAAAGATCATCAAGGACATCAACCACCTGAGCCACTGCCTGTTAACCCCGCTATCATCCAGAAGGCGAGGTGAGTACAGGTGCATCAAAGCTGGGACTGAGAGAATTAAAAACAGCTTCTATCTCATGGCCATCAGACTGTTAAATAGCCATCACTAGCACATTAGAGGCTGCTGCTGCCTCTTGAAATCACTGGCCACTTTAAGAAATTGACACTAGTCACTTTAATAATGTTTACATATCTTGCATTAATCATCTCATATGTATATACTGTATTCTATAATATTCTACTGTATCTTAGTCCATGCCGCTCTGTCATTGCTTGTCCATATATGTATATATTCTTAAATTCCATTCCTTACCTAGATTTGTGTGTATTGGGTATATGTTGTGAAATTGTTAGATATTACTTGTTAGATATTAATGCACTGACGGAGCTAGAAGCACAAGCATTTCGCTACACCCGCAATAACACCTGCTAAACATGTGTATGTGACAAATAAAATTTGATTTGATTTGATTTGAGAAGCAACATGGCTAATGCATCCAATACATGTGTGGTATATGTTTGGAAAGGAGGACATGCCTGTGTAATTAGTGATGTAGAGATGCCTACAGTAGCTGAGGAAGATATGGCTCTATGAACTATACACACGTGATGAGTAAGCTTGTCTGAGACCTGAAGACTCATGTTGGCGCCCACAGCTAATGCCTAGGCTTTAGCTCAGTGGGTTATTGTTTTCTCAAGCTACAGGACAACCTTGGTTTGAAACTTGTTCTGTCAGACCAGCTGTGATAAGAAAATCCCTTGGTGGAGGCCGGACATTCACTGTAAAACATTGTACTATTCTCATAAATTACATCCCAAAATTATTTCCAGAGCCCATTCAGCTTTCCCTCAACAGTCCATTCCTTCTGAGAATCTCTCTCTCTCCATACTGGGAATTGTTTGAGTGAGTGCTAAGTGCGAGTGTTGTGTAGAGTTAGATATCCTGGGTTTTCCTTTTCTTGGTGATATCCTTTTTTTATTCTATGCATGATTAAGGTTATTATTTCTATTTTCTTGTTGTGGTAGAATTAAGTATATTGTTTTTCGTGTCGAAATTACGCTGATTTTGGTGGTGATGGCGGCCCGAATGGGGACGCCGTCCCTGTCACTTCGGCACGGCTTTAGGTGTGTTACTGAAGCTACTGTCACGGTGGAGGAGGTTCTGGTCGCCGTAGGAGAGAAGGTAGGATATGAGAATGTTGCTTATGCGTCACGGATGAATAAAGTGGTGGTGGTATTTCTTAAAGAAGAGCCCCTTGTTGATCGTATGGTTGAGCATGGCGTACTTCTTAAAGGAATGTTTATTCAAGTTACGCCGCTTTTTTCTCCGTCAACAAGGGTAACGATTTCAAATGTACCGCCGTTTATTCCAAATGAGCTATTGGAGCGCGAGTTATTGCGTTTTGGGAAGTTTGCAAGTTCAATTAAGGTTGTCCCATTGGGTTGCAAACACCCGGCGTTGAAACAGGTTATGTCGTTTCGGCGACAGGTATTTATGTTTTTGGACTCACCGGAGCAGACTTTGGAGTTATCGTTTAAAGTCAAGTATGACAATAGACTGTATATGGCTTATGCTAGTACGGGTAGTCAACGGTGTTTTGAATGTGGGGATGTTGGTCATAAGCGACATGCTTGCCCGAAAAGGGAGAAGGCAGAGGGAGGGGCGCAGGTGGTCCTCGTAACGCCTGGGCCCACTGATGTAGGGAGAGGTGGGCTGACAGCGGTAGAGCAGCCACAAGCATCTGTTGCTGAGGAACAAGTTGTCCGTGTTGAGGGCACAGAGTTGCAACTTGTACCAGAGGGAAATGTTATGCAGCAGAAAAATATTGTTGTAGAAGGTAAGGATGGATCTGAAGGGCCATTTCCTCAGACTGGTGAGGAGGTGCCCAGTACGAGTGCTGCGGTACAGGAGAGGGTACATGTGGAGCTAATCTCCCAGGTAGTGGAGGAGATGCCCACTACAAGTAATGGGTTACAGGAGAGGGTTCATGTGGAGCTAATCTCCCAGGTAGTGGAGGAGATGCCCACTATGAGTGCTGGGGTACAGGGGGGGGGGGGGTTCATGTGGAGCTAGGTTCCCAGGTAGTGGAGGAGATGTCCACTACGAGTAATGGGGTTCAGGTGGGGCTAGTCTCCCAGGTAGTGGAGGAGATGCCCACTACGAGTAATGGGGTTCAGGTGGGGCTAGTCTCCCAGGTAGTGGAGGAGATGCCCACTACGAGTAATGGGGTTCAGGTGGGGCTAGTCTCCCAGGTAGTGGAGGAGATGCCTGGTACGAGTGATGGGGTGCAAGTGGGGAGTGTTGAAAGGGATGTGGTAGAGGGGAGTCAGTGGTCTGTGGCCTCAGTTGAGGAGGATCAGGAGAAGGATATGGATATCGCTCTTGATACGATATCAGCTGGTGAGGACTCAATTTACAATCTAGAGGAGGTAAATGGGTTTCTTGATCAGACTTTTGGGAACTCTGTCAAATTGGCAGATTATTTTGATGTTGATAAATTTGTGAGGTCAGCTGTGATGTTACAGAAGACGGTGGGGTTAGACCAGTTGAGTGAGAAGAAGCGGTTTCGCTTGAGGAAATGTGTTACTGCTGTTGCAGCAGCAAAAGGTGGTGGGAAACGTGGTCAGGTTAAGAGAAAATGTTAATAATGATGATGATTATGCCTCATAGGGTGTTCTATTCTTTTTGTCTGGTTTCTCTGTGGTTTCTTCTGCTTTTCCTTTTTATTTTCTATATGGAGGTACTAAGGGTAGGTTCTCTCAATATTAATGGAGGAAGGGACAGGTATAAGAGGGCTTGGGTATTAGAAGTAATAAAACAGAAAAGGCTTAATGTAGTTTTCCTACAGGAGACACATAGTGATGAGGAAAATGAGGTTGACTGGGGTATGTGGTGGGAGGGGCAGCATATACTCAGTCATGGTACTAATTTCAGTGCTGGGGTGGCAATCTTGTTTTCTTCAGGCTTAGGGGTGACTGTGGTATCTACAACAGAGATTGTCAAAGGTCGGGTTTTATTGGTCAAGGTGGATGTTATGGGGTTTTTGTTTGTTTTTTTGAATGTTTATGCTCCTAATGAGGGTACAGAGCATATTGTTGGTTTTGATAAAATAAAGGAAACCTTAAGACAGTGTGACCAAGAGGGGTGTATGGTTTTAGGGGGGGACTGGAACTGTACAGTGGATTTTACTGTTGATCGCACCGCTGAAGAACCTCACCTGCGGTCAGCCACTTGCCTGTCTGGTCTGTTAACTGAGTTTGAGCTTTCTGATGTGTGGAGAGTAAGGAATGCAAAAGTTAGGCAGTACACATGGCTGAAAGTGAATGAAGGTCATGTCAGTGCAGCAAGGTTAGACAGGTTGTATGTATCTGAGCAATACTGTAGTAGGGTTGGAAGGTGTGACATTACTCCTGTGGGTTTCTCTGAATTAAGTTTTTAGACATTTGTACAAATTAATAAAAAAGTAAAAGCCTAAATGTCTTGAGTCAATAAGTATTCAACCCCTTTGTTATGGCAAGCCTAAATAAGTTCAAATTTTTATTTAACCTTTATTTAACCAGGTAGGCCAGTTGAGAACAAGTTCTCATTTACAACTGCGACCTGGCCAAGATAAAGCAAAGCAGTGCGATAAAAACAACAACAACACAGAGTTACACATGGGATAAACAAAATGTACAGTCAATAACACAATAGAAAATCTATATACATTGTGTGCAAATGTAGTAAGTTATGGAGGTAAGGCAATAAATAGGCCATAGTGCAAAATAATTACAATTTACTATTAACACTGGAGTGATAGATATGCAGAAGGTGATGTGCAAATAGAGATACTGGGGTGCAAATGAGCAAAATAAATAACAATATGGGGATGAGGTAGTTGGGTGGGCTAATTACAGATGGGCTGTGTACAGGTGCAGTGATCGGTAAGATGCTCTGACAACTGACGCTTAAAGTTAGTGAGGGAGATAAGAGTCTCCAGCTTCAGAGATTTTTGCAGTTCGTTCCAGTCATTAGCAGCAGAGAACTGGAAGGAATGGCGGCCAAAGGAAGTGTTGGCTTTGGGGATGACCAGTGAGATATACCTGCTGGAGCGCATACTACAGGTGGGAGTTGCTATGGTGACCAATGAGCTAAGATAAGGCGGGGAGATTACAACCGCTCACATTCAGTTATTTGAAAAGGAAATAATCTCCCAAATATCACTATTTCTAAAACAAGCCATAGAAAGTTGGTTGCAATTTCAATTTAATCCTCCAGAAACGACAGAACAAATAACGCAACAAATATTGTGGTTAAATTCAAATATACTAATTGACAAAAAACCTTTATTTTTTGACAGAATGTTTAAAAAAGGTATAATCTTCGTAAATGATATCATCGGTAGGACTGGTGGAGTTATGTCGCACATGCAGCTAACAAAAACATATGGAAATGTCTGCTCTACCCAAAACTACAACCAAATAATTGCAGCCTTACCGCAAAAGTGGAAGAGGAAAGTGGAAGGGGGAGAAAGTAAGGAATTTGTCTGTCGGCCTTGCATTAAACAACATAATTGGTTAAGGAAAACTGTGATAAATAAAAAAGTATATCAGTTTCACTTAAGGACCAAAGGATTGACAGCCGTCCCATATAGATTGCAAAATAGTTGGGAAGAGATCTTTGACGTACCGATCCCATGGCATAGTGTTTATGAACTGACACGCAAAACGACACCGGATTCAAAAATTTGAATCTTTCAATTTAAATTATTATATAAAATTCTTGCTACCAATAGAGTGTTATTTATATGGGGGATACAATCTTCCCAGCTCTGCAGATTTTGCTGTGAAGAGACAGAATCATTAGATCATTTGTTTTGGTTCTGTCCATTTGTAGCTTGTTTTTGGACACAGGTCCAGGAATGGCTAAAGGATTGCAATATTTACCTGGAGCTAACCTTGCAGATAGCATTACTGGGTGATCTGAAAAGTCATAGTCAATCAATCAATAATATAATAATACTTTTAGCAAAAATGTTTATTTTTAATTCACAATCTGTAGAAGCAATGAGAATAGAAAGGTTCAGAACTTTTGTAAAACATCACAGTACGGTTGAAATATAATAGAAATCCTATATGGATGGTGTTAAGAGATAGATGGGAGGTATTGAATAGAGTTGAAGGATGGGACTAATAACAAATAACAACAAATAATAACAAAGATAGCCAATAATGTAAGCATACTGTGTCCATAATAAGTATATAGGTTGTATGTTGGGAGCTATTGGGAAAGAACACAGTTTGAAAGATATGGCATATAGAAGCAAACCGGATGGACATCATGAAAATGATCGGAGAGGTTGAGAGTAGAAGTTCAGGAGCAAAAAAAATAATATATATATATAATATAATTATTGTAAAATTAACTCTGTCCATAAGGTGTAGATAGTAAGTATAGACCGGAAGTAGAGGCCTGGGCATTGTTGTTCACTCATTTACTCCAAGTAGGGAAAGGATGGTAGGGTTGAAAAGTAATAAAGGGGAGTATATATATAAATAAAAAAACATGGGGGATTGGAAGTGATGCAGACAATTACATTGATAGAAGATACAATCTATCTGCAATATTAAGCTGATCCATTCCCCCCACCAAAAAAAAATTAATAATACATAAATAAGATAAGGCAGGGATTTGCCTAGCAGAGATTTATATATGACCTGGAGCCAGTGGGTTTGGTGACGAATATGTAGTGAGGGCCAGCCAATGCAAGCGTACAGGTCACAATGGTGAGTAGTGAATGGGGCTTTGGTGACAAAACGGATGGTACTGTGATAGACTACATCCAATTTGCTGAGTAGAGTGTTGGAGGCTATTTTGTAAATGACATCGCCGAAGTCAAGGATCGGTAGGATAGTCCGTTTTATGAGGGCATGTTTGGCAGCATTAGTGAAGGAGGCTTTGTTGCAAAATAGGTAGCCGATTCTAGATTTAACTTTGGTTTGGAGATGCTTAATGTGAGTCTGGAAGGAGAGTTTACGGTCTAACCAGACACCTAGGTATTTGTAGTTGTCCACATATTCTAAGTCAGACCCGCTGAGAGCATTTAGTTTTACTAGCGTTTAAGAGCAGTTGGAGGCTACGGAAGGAGTGTTGTATGGCATTGAAGCTAGTTTGGAGGTTTGTTAACACATTGTTCAATGAAGGGCCAGATGTATACAAAATGGTGTCGTCTGCGTAGAGGTGGATCTGAGAGTCACCAGCAGCAAGAGCGATATCATTGATATACACAGAGAATAGAGCCCTGTGGCACCCCCATAGAGACTGCCAGAGGTCCAGACAGAGACCCTCCGATTTGACACATTGAACTCTATTTGAGAAGTAGTTGGTGAACCAGACGAGGCAGTCATTTGAGAAACCAAGGCTATTTAGTCTGCCAATAAGAATACGGTGATTGACAGAGTCGAAAACCTTGGTCAGGTCGATGAAGACGGCTGCACAGTACTGTCTTTTATCGATCGCGGTTATAATAAGTCGCTCTGGATAAGAGCGTCTGCTAAATTACTAAAATGTAAATGTAAATGTAATAATATTGTTTAGGACCTTGAACGTGGCTGAGGTGCACCCATGACCAGCTCGGAAACCAGATTGCATAGTGGAGAAGGTACGGTGGGATTCGAAATGGTCGGTGATCTGTTTGTTAACTTGGCTTTCAAAAACTTTCGAAAGGCAGGGCAGGATGGATATACAGTGGGGGAAAAAAGTATTTAGTCAGCCACCAATTGTGCATGTTCTCCCACTTAAAAAGATTAGAGAGGCCTGTAATTTTCATCATAGGTACACGTCAACTATGACAGACAAATTGAGGAAAAAAAATCCAGAAAATCACATTGTAGGATTTTTTATGAATTTATTTGCAAATTATGGTGGAAAATAAGTATTTGGTCACCTACAAACAAGCAAGATTTCTGGCTCTCACAGACCTGTAACTTCTTCTTTAAGAGGCTCCTCTGTCCTCCACTCGTTACCTGTATTAATGGCACCTGTTTGAACTTGTAATCAGTATAAAAGACACCTGTCCACAACCTCAAACAGTCACACTCCAAACTCCACTATGGCCAAGACCAAAGAGCTGTCAAAGGACACCAGAAACAAAATTGTAGACCTGCACCAGGCTGGAAAGACTGAATCTGCAATAGGTAAGCAGTTTGGTTTGAAGAAATCAACTGTGGGAGCAATTATTAGGAAATGGAAGACATACAAGACCACTGATAATCTCCCTCGATCTGGGGCTCCACGCAAGATCTCACCACGTGGGGTCAAAATGATCACAAGAACGGTGAGAAAAAATCCCAGAACCACACGGGAGGACCTAGTGAATGACCTGCAGAGAGCTGGGACCAAAGTAACAAAGCCTACCATCAGTAACACACTACGCCGCCAGGGACTCAAATCCTGCAGTGCCAGACGTGTCCCACTGCTTAAGCCAGTACATGTCCAGGCCCGTCTGAAGTTTGCTAGAGTGCATTTGGATGATCCAGAAGAGGATTGGGAGAATGTGATATGGTCAGATGAAACCAAAATATAACTTTTTGGTAAAAACTCAACTCGTCGTGTTTGGAGGACAAAGAATGCTGAGTTGCATCCAAAGAACACCATACCTACTGTGAAGCATGGGGGTGGAAACATCATGCTTTGGGGCTGTTTTTCTGCAAAGGGACCAGGACGACTGATCCGTGTAAAGGAAAGAATGAATGGGGCCATGTATCGTGATATTTTGAGTGAAAACCTCCTTCCATCAGCAACGGCATTGAAGATGAAACGTGGCTGGGTCTTTCAGCATGACAATGATCCCAAACACACCACCCGGGCAACGAAGGAGTGGCTTCGTAAGAAGCATTTCAAGGTCCTGGAGTGGCCTAGCCAGTCTCCAGATCTCAACTCCATAGAAAATCTTTGGAGGGAGTTGAAAGTCTGTGTTGCCCAGCGACAGCCCCAAAACATCACTGCTCTAGAGGAGATCTGCATGGAGGAATGGGCCAAAATACCAGCAACAGTGTGTGAAAACCTTGTGAAGACTTACAGAAAACGTTTGACCTGTGTCATTGCCAACAAAGGGTATATAACAAAGTATTGAGAAACTTTTGTTATTGACCAAATACTTATTTTCCACCATAATTTGCAAATAAATTCATAAAAAATCCTACAATGTGATTTTCTGGATTTTTTTCTCTCATTTTGTCTGTCATAGTTGACGTGTACCTATGATGAAAATTACTGGCCTCTCTCATCTTTTTAAGTGGGAGAACTTGCACAATTGGTGGCTGACTAAATACTTTTTTTCCCCACTGTAGGTCTGTAACAGTTTGGATCTAGAGTGTCAACCTCTTTGAAAAGGGGGATGACCGCGGCAGGGGCATGAGCAAGTTGCAGCGGAGGGAGCAGAGCTGGTGGCCGGGGTAGGGGTTGCCAGGTGGAAAGCATGGCCAGCCGTAGAAAAATGCTTATTAAAATTCTCGATTATCGTAGATTTATCGGTGGTGACAGTGTTTCCTAGCTGGGGATTTCACCATGAGGCCAATGGTGACTTTAAAACAGTTACAGAGTTTAATGGCTGTGATAGGAGAACATTGAGGATGGATCAACAACATTGTAGTTACTCCACAATACTAACATAATTGACAGAATGAAAAGAAGGAAGCCTGTACATAATACAAATATTCCAAAACATGCATCCTGTTTGCAATAAAAAGTAAAACTGCAAAGAAATTGGCTAAGAAATTAACTTTATATTTTGAATACAAAGTGTTTGGGGCATATCCAGCACAACACATCACTGAGTACCACTGTACATGTTGTCATGCATGGTGGTGGCTGCATCATGTTATGGGTATGCTTGTCATCGGCAAGGACTAGGGAGTTTTGTATGATAAAAATAAATGGAATAGAGCTAAGCACAGACAAAATCCTAGAGGAAAACCTGGTTCAGTCTGCTTTCTAACAGACACTGGGAGACAAATTCACCTTTCAGCAGGACAAGAACTTAAAACACAAAACCAAATATACACTGGAGTTGCTTACCAAGATGAAATTGAATGTTCCTGAATGGCATAGTTTCAGTTTTGACTTAAATCTATTTGAAAATATATGGCAACACTTGATAATGGCTGTCTAGCAATGATCAACAACCAACTTGACAGAATGTGCAAATAATGTACAATCCAGGTGTGCAAATCTCTTAGAGACTTACTCAGAAAGACTCACAGCTGTGTATTGACTCAGTGGGTTGGGGAGCCAGCAGGCCAGAGGTGGATGAATGCAGTGCCCTCGATTGGGTGTAGGGACTGATCAGAGCCTGAAGGTACGGAGGTGCCGTTCCCCTCACAGCTCCGTAGGCAAGCACCATGGTCTTGTAGCAGATGCGAGCTTCAACTGGAAGCCAGTGGAGTGTGCGGAGGAGCGGGGTGACGTGAGAGAACTTGGGAAGGTTGAACACCAGACGGGCTGCGGCATTCTGGATGAGTTGTAGGGGTTTAATGGCACTTGTTTCCCTCTTGTTATATGTCACTCACTGACAGTCACTCAATTAATCCATGTCTGTAAAAAAAAAAAGATTGGTAAATTACTCTAGTTAGTCTAGCCAGCTATCTAAACTGTCATGGCCGAATTACCGACCGGGCACGCAGGGCACGTGTCCAGGGGCCCTGACCTCCAAGGGGCCCCCATAGATTGTGTTAGTCACTCTCACTCAGATATCATATTAACATGGCATAAGTCATGGCAAAATGCTTGCTTTTAAAATTGCAAACATTTCTCCCCACCCCATGTCAAAATACACTGAGTGTACAGAACATTAGGAACACCTGCTCTTTCCATGACAGACTGACCAGGAGAATCCAGGTGAAAGCTATGATCCCTTGTTGATGTCACTTGTTAAATCCACTTCAATCAGTGTAGATGAAGAGGAGGAGAATTGTTGAAGAAGGAATGTTAAGCCTTGAGACAATTGAGACATGGATTGTGTTTGTGTGCCATTCAAAGTGTTAATGGGTAAGACAAAAGATTTAAGTGCCTTTGAACGGGGTATGGTAGTAAGTGCCAGGCGCACTGGTTTGAGTGTGTCAAAAACTGCAACGCTAGTGGGTTTTTCACGCTCAACAGTTTCTTGTGTGTCTCAAAGGACATCCAGCCGACTTGACAACTGTGGGAAGCATTGGAGTCAACATGGGCCTCCCTGTGGAACGCTTTCGACACCTTGTAGTCCATGCCCTGATGAATTGAGGCAAAAGGGGGTGCAACTCAATATTAGGAAGGTGTTCCTAATGTTTTGTACACTTAGTGTAGGTAGAATTGCAGGAAATTAGCTGTAAAATTGCAACAACAAAAAAGTTATGTAAAGTAAACATATTTGCTTGCCTTTTGTTAATAAAATATTTTTTCTGCTAATAGTACGTATTAAATTATAGTTTTTAATCCCGGTGCTGAGTTAATGTGAGTTAATGTGTAGCGGCTAATTGTATAGCTAATAGGCTATGTGTTTGTAGATCAACTGAGGTGAATGAAGCTACAGGAACCAATTTGATAATAGCTGGGGTAATTGTTGCTTGTTTTTGCTGTTCTCAAAATAGCATTTTAGAGTTTTAAAATATAGAAATGCAGTACCTCCGGACCTCAATAAAACTCAGACCCTGGCTACGGCCCTGGAGACAGCATTGGGAAGAGAGAGAGATGAAAGAGAGAGGTATGAGAAAGAGAGAGAGAGAGTTGTTTATTTATTTTCCCATTTCTACTTTAACTATTTGCACATTGTTACAACACTGTATATATACATAATATGACATTTGAAATGTCTTTATTCTTTTGGAACTTCTGAGTGTAATGTTTACTGTTAATATTTATTGTTTATTTCACTTTTGTTTACTATCTACTTCACTTGCTTTGGCAATGTTAACATACGTTTCCCATGCCAATAAAGCCCTTAAATTGAATTGAATTGAATTGAGTTGTGAGAGGAATAGAGAGGGGACAGAAAGAGGACAGAGAGAGGAGCCACACATACTTTCAAATCCGACCCCACACAGGGAGGTAATACTTTCTGTAAATATCAGGAACCTGAGGAGAGAAACACAGGCACACACACACGCTCGACAGGGAGACAATGTCATTCAGTCTAGGGTGAGTCATTCTATCAACTGTTGCAGACCAGTCAGGAGGCAATTAACCCTCCACAGCTAATTAAAAACACACACACACAGTCAATACTATCAGACAGGATCCAACCCCCAGAGAATAACATTAAAACTCCCCCGCAGCTAGCTAGAGAGAGACGCTGCCAATAATGTGCAGGGACACAAGGAGACAGACTGACAGACAGACGTCAGTCAATGACACACACACCCACAAAAGCAAGCACGGTCCTAGACAGAAACAAACCCCCAGATAACCAACATCAACCATGCATGGACTGTCACTATCACCCTAAACACAATCATAATATACCATTAGTGTAATGTCTTAGTATATGAAGTGGATCAGGGGAAAATAGTGTTTTTCTCTTAGTGAGAATAGCTATATAATGAGTCAAACATTACCTATAGGACTGCAAGGACATCCTTATCACCATGATCTATTTATTCACTTATCCTTTCTCTTCAGGTGATCCAATAGAGATTAAACATCAGCAGCATTAAATTAGGATTATAGATTTAATGTAATGTATGTAAATGTAGTCCTGAGTTGAGACTAATGAGTGTCGGCATAGGGACAGAGGAGAGAGTAAATATTTACATTATGTACACGCACAAAGCTGGGAATCTATTAGCGGTGTGTGTGTGTGTGTGTGTGTGTGTGTGTGTGTGTGTGTGTGTGTGTGTGTGTGCGTGTGTGTGTGTGTGTGTGTGCATGTGCGTGCATGTGGGGGGGCCCGGCCAAGTAATTAGTGAGGTACCTGCCTGGGGACTCACAGAACACACACACCTCAAATTGAAGGAGAAGCAAGGTTAAGGTTAGTGTGTGTGTGAGCGCGTCTTAGCCAATCCACCATGTACTGCTATCATGTCAGATATCAATGATCTCACCACAATACCTAGACATCAGTGTCAGTATACACAGTATCACAGGCCCTGCATAACAAGAATATTGTCTAGCTGACGCACAGCCAGCACGCTTTGTGGCTAATACCTCTGACAATACCCCCACATGATTACTATTGAACACACACAAACACGCATCACCTCAGCTCCCGGCGGTATCTCTCCAGGGCCTTCTGATTAGAGAGGTGATAAGACAGGAAAGGAGAGGAGAGGAGAGGAGAGGAGAGGAGAGGAGAGGAGAGGAGAGGAGAGGAGAGGAGAGGAGAGGAGAGGAGAGGAGAGGAGAGGAGAGGAGAGGAGAGGAGAGGAGAGGAGAGTTAGAAAGATTTGGCATATAGAAGCAAACCGGATGGACATCATGAAAATGATCAGAGAAGTTGAGGGTAGAGGAAGTTCAGGAGTAAAAACCAACAAAATATAATTTTTGTAAAATTGACTGTGTCCGTAAAGTGTATATAGTATGTATGAGCTGGAAGTAGAGGCCTAAGCATTGTTGTTCACTAGTTTACTCCAATTAGGGAAGGGGTGGTGGGGTTGGAAAGTAATAAAGGGAAATATATTTTTTAAAGGATATGTATATGTGTATGTATATGTATGTACAGTGAGGGAAAAAAGTATTTGATCCCCTGCTGATTTTGTATGTTTGCCCACTGACAAAGACATGATCAGTCTATAATTTTAATGGTAGGTTTATTTGAACAGTGAGAGACAGAATAACAACAAAAAAATGTTATAAATTGATTTGCATTTTAATGAGGGAAATAAGTATTTGACCCCTCTGCAAAACATGACTTAGTACTTGGTGGCTAAGCCCTTGTTGGCAATCACAGAGGTCAGACGTTTCTTGTAGTTGGCCACCAGGTTTGCACACATCTCAGGAGGGATTTTGTTCCACTCCTCTTTGCAGATCTTCTCCAAGTCATTAAGGTTTTGAGGCTGACGTTTGGCAACTCGAACCTTCAGCTCCCTCCACAGATTTTCTATGGGATTAAGGTCTGGAGACTGGCTAGGCCACTCCAGGACCTTAATGTGCTTCTTCTTGAGCCACTCCTTTGTTGCCTTGGCCGTGTGTTTTGGGTCATTGTCATGCTGGAATACCTATCCACAACCCATTTTCAATGCCCTGGCTGAGGGAAGGAGGTTCTCACCCAAGATTTGAAGGTACATGGCCCTGTCCATCGTCCCTTTGATGCGGTGAAGTTGTCCTGTCCCCTTAGCAGAAAAACACCCCCAAAGCATAATGTTTCCACCTCCATGTTTGACGGTGGGGATGGTGTTCTTGGGGTCATAGGCAGCATTCCTCCTCCTCCAAACACGGCGAGTTGAGTTGATGCCAAAGAGCTCCATTTTGGTCTCATCTGACCACAACACTTTCACCCAGTTCTCCTCTGAATCATTCAGATGTTCATTGGCAAACTTCAGACGTCCCTGTATATGTGCTTTCTTGAGCAGGGGGACCTTGCGGGCGCTGCAGGATTTCAGTCCTTCACGGCGTAGTGTGTTACCAATTGTTTTCTTGGTGACTATGGTCCCAGCTGCCTTGAGATCATTGACAAGATCCTCCCATGTAGTTCTGGGCTGATTCCTCACCGTTCTCATGATCATTGCAACTCCACGAGGTGAGATCTTGCATGGAGCCCCAGGCCGAGGGAGATTGATAGTCTTTTGTGTTTCTTCCATTTGCGAATAATTGCACCAACTGTTGTCACCTTCTCACCAAGCTGCTTGGCGATGGTCTTGTAGCTCATTCCAGCCTTGTGTAGGTCTACAATCTTGTCCCTGACATCCTTGGAGAGCTCTTTGGTCTTGGCCATGGTGGAGAGTTTGGAATCTGATTGATTGATTGCTTCTGTGGACAGGCGTCTTTTATACAGGTAACAAGCTGAGATTAGGAGCACTCCCTTTAAGAGTGTGATCCTAATCTCAGCTCGTTACCTGTATAAAAGACACCTGGGAGCCAGAAATCGTTGTGATTGAGAGGGGGTCAAATACTTATTTCCCTCATTAAAATGCAAATCAATTTATAACATTTTTGACATGCGTTTTTCTGGATTTTGTTGTTGTTATTCTGTCTCTCACTGTTCAAATAAACCTACCATTAAAATTATAGACTGATCATTTCTTTGTCAGTGGGCAAACGTACAAAATCAGCAGGGGATCAAATACTTTTTTCCCTCACTGTATGTATGTATGTATGTATGTATGTATGTATGTGTATATATATATATATATATATATATATATATATATATATATATATATATATATATTTGCGAGAAGAAAAAAACATACGGGGGATTGGAAGTGATGCAGACAATTACATTGATGGAAGTTACAATCTATCTGCATTATTAAAGCTGATCTACCCCCTAAAAAAACAAAACACACAGGACAGGGCAGGTTAGAACCAAGTGACCTGCACGAATACAACATTTTGCTGTCAAAAAATATATTTATTCACCCAATAATGTATTTTTACACCATGTTAGTACACTCTTCACTTCATTGTAACAGTACTAAAAAGATCAAACCAATTCCCCCCTCATCCACTGCACTCAAAACCCCCCTGACGCCCCACACCTCTACAAAGTCCCCCAGACGGTTCACCAGCCCACAGTAAGCATGCTCCAGTGTCAGCCGAGCCCGCATCAGCCCCAGCAGCATAGCTCTGGGGTCCGTACACCCCGCCCCCTGCATTTCATGCTTCCTGGTTTTCCACATTTACATTTTTTCCTGCCCCAACAGGTAGTATACTAGGCAGTCCCTTCGTCAGCCCCAACCCAAGCCCTGTACACAACCCACCCAGAGAGAGAGAGAGAGAGAGAGAGAGAGAGAGAGAGAGAGAGAGAGAGAGAGAGAGAGAGAGAGAGAGAGAGAGAGAGAGAGAGAGAGAGAGAGAGAGAGAGAGAATAAGAAAGAGGGAGAACAGGAGTTAAAGAGAAAAATGCTGAGGTGAGTTATTAGGATCCTAGAGGAGGGAGATGTGGAGATTTAACCTGTCCTCACACTGGCTAGCTGTCCATCCCCCATCTACTGTTCAGACTCAACACACTGATACACACAGGGCTGGACCAGATGGTACGATACACTCACACCACATGGTTAACAGAAACACACACACACAGCCTAGTGAAGGTGCTAGCCGAGTCGGTGCTGTTGGATCACTGTGTGTCTAGACACCATGCGGACCACGGCTGGTTAGTTTCAACGCCAGGCTGCCTAATGCATAATCACACACACACACACCGCCTGATGCATAATTACCACAGACCTGGCACCTGGCGGACCAGAGGTCGCTGGGTCCCTTCGATCGGCTCACAGCCTCATACACACACACACGCACACACATACACACACACACACACCAATCCCTTGAATCAGTGTTCGAACTGAGTGTGGTGTCGATTAGGCCGGCACCGGTCAGGCTGGCATCACCTAACTATCCTTGTCCACTCAGCACAATGGCCAGAGTACATCAGCCTCATTACACAATGTGTGTGTGTGTGTGTGTGTGTGTGTGTGTGTGTGTGTGTGTGTGTGTATGTGTGCGTGCGTATGTGTGCGTGCGTGCGTGTCCTCTCAGTACATTGGCCAGGGGACAGTGGTCTCATTATACAGCCAATCAGTGACTCCAGCTCCGATGAAGGAAGGGAGAGGTGAATGATGGGTAATAAATGTGTTCTAGACTGTTACAGAGGACGTGTGGGGCGAGGGGAGGGTAAAACCAGGGATATAGTGATGAGCTGGGGAAAACTGACATGATGAGCAGTGATTACAGAAACACTGATGCTAACTAACAATGTTCCTTTGCCATAATATGTAAGTAAAGCGAGACATTTTAAAATGGTATTTGAATGTGCTAACACGACAGTACAGTGCATCACTGGATAAAACATGATAAAACACTGTCTTTCAGAAGGTGACTCTATTCAAATGTAACAAGTCTCGCAAAGACACTAGGGCCAGTAACCGAAAGGACGCTAATTCGAATCTTCGAGCCGACAAGGTGAAAATATCTGTTGATATGCCCTTGAGAAAAGCACCTAACCCTAATTGCTCCAGACCCTGGCCATGACCCCACTCAGGGAGAGTGGGATATGCAATAAACACATTTCCAATTCACACATGCTTATTAATTATATGTGTGAAATAGGACAAATATAAGCACCCACCAAATTATTATTGTTATATTTTTGGACTGACTGCTGGCTAGCAGGTAAATTGGTTTCACCATATTGGATATGTTTTGTATCTCCTTTATGTTTCCTGGCCGGCTGTATTAGTTCCTATGGTAGGTGAGCCACAGTGGGTTTCAGACAAATGTCACTCCCTTGCAGGTCCCTATAATTGTATTTTTCTAAATGTCACAGAAGTTGTCACTGTTTTTAATTTATCAGAGACATTTCATGACATTTTGTTGAGACCCCCCCAAAAAAGGAAAAGGTTTTGCAGGTAAAAATTATTGCATGAAGTTTTCTAAAACGGAATTTCCTAGACTACTTCTACCTTCACTAAGAAAACTTCAGACAACTTTTCCTTCCATACTCCAGAGATGTTGGACTGAGGAACGAGCATCCACCACACCTCTCTGTCATCCCCCTGATATTAGTGTTAAATTGCGTCCCAAATGGCACCCTATTCCCTACACAGTGCACTACTTTTGACCAGAGCCCTAAGATCATCTCTGAGTGTGTTGTGTGCAGAAGGCAAAGGATCATGCCAGACATCCCACCATTTACCAACGTAGGTGTGGATTACTTTGGTCCTAAAGAAATCAAAACGGAAAGAGGAAATGTAAAGAAATAAATACAATAAAAACATGTCAGATCTGATAATGGAACTAACTTCATTGGTACGGAGAAAGATCCAAGATGCTCTACTTCAGGAATGAATACAATGGAGTTTCATTCCCACTGGGGCGTCCCACCACGGAGGAGTCTGGGGCGTCCCACCACGGAGGAGTCTGGGGCGTCCCACCACGGAGGAGTCTGGGGCGTCCCACCACGGAGGAGTCTGGGGCGTCCCACCACGGAGGAGTCTGGGGCGTCCCACCACGGAGGAGTCTGGGGCGTCCCACCACGGAGGAGTCTGGGGCGTCCCACCACGGAGGAGTCTGGGGCGTCCCACCACGGAGGAGTCTGGGGCGTCCCACCACGGAGGAGTCTGGGGCGTCCCACCACGGAGGAGTCTGGGGCGTCCCACCACGGAGGAGTCTGGGAAAGGCTCATTCGGATGAATCGCAGGGTACTCCATTCTGTCCTGAAACAACAGACCCTAGATGAGGAGGGATTGCACACCGTGCTGTGTGAAATAGAGGCCATTCTAAACAGCTGCCCAATCACCATGGTAACCAATGACCCCCTGGATCTAGAAGCCCTCACCCCAAATCACATTTCACTGTTAATGTCGAAACAGACGACGTTGGAAGCAAGTCCAGTACATGGCAGACTAATTTTGGAAGAGATGGACAGAGGAGTACCTGCCAGTCTGACAGGAAAGACAAAAGTGGGGCAAAGTGAAATGCTGCTTCAGTGAAGGAGAGATGTGGTCCTGGTGGTGAAACCCAAGGCACCACGAAGTGCATGGATACTTGGAAAAGTTATTGAGACCAAGCCTGACTCCAGGGGGTTAGTACATGCAGTACACCTGAAGACAAGAACCAACATTATGGAAAGGCTAGTATCCAAGATCTGCCTACTGCAAGAAGGTGCAGTCTAAGAGTAAAGTTGAGTAAATAATTGTTTTGATTTCACACCAAATACAATTGGGGCTGGTGTGTATCAACCCCTGGACATTGGATTTGTATGCGTCAAGACTAATACGTCACCACTCTTCATTGTGGCTAAAGGATTAGGATGGAAATTGTATTGGGACAATTGTATTGGACAATTTAGCCACTACAGGCTATATATGTAATAATGTACCATTGAATGTAGACCTAGTCTGTGTTAGTTAATACTCCAGCCAGCAGTAACACTGGTCTGACAGAAGTTCTAAAGCCTGTCAGATCCCTCATCAAACAAACCGTTTGTCCCTCCTCAGATCTACAGGCCTCTTATTGACCTACCACTGACTGGCCTCCAGCCTCAAATACAACAGGGGATTGAGGGGGGCTAAAGGCGTCAGCATGCTTCAGTTTGGCTGGCGGCTTGCCGAAGTTGGCTAGGTGAACCGAACAAGTGTGCTCGCATACTCCCCTAAAAGACCTTCGCTTGAAAAACGAGAAAAAAAGTGACGAGGATGTTTGTCAATTTTGAGACGCCGTAGCCATAAATCAAGAAATATGTCATTAATTTTGATGTTTTTGCCGAGATCTTAGTCTCGCAATGTTACATCTAACTAAGATGTTTGGTGCAGTATTTCTCAATGAAAAAATGTGCATGAAAACGAGTCGTCTCTCGTTGAATGACAACAAACACTACTGAAGATCCCTACTGTTGACCAATTACTGACGAATGGGCGTAGAGTAGACTTCGGCTTGCCTAAGTTCAAAACAAACAAAAACATCACAAAATGTTGTCATAATATATGCACGACTCTTCCGAACTGTTTGGGCTGGGAAGCATGTGGACGCCTTAAGGCTTAGGGTCTAGGTTTAGGATTGAAATGGGGGGGGGGGGGGGGGGGGTAGAGGTGTTAGTAGAGGTTGAGGGTTATGGGGGTAGAAGGGGTTGAGGGTTGAGGGGGGGGCTAGTTGAGAAAGCTGAAGTTTGAGGAGAAAGGGGGGTAGATTGAGGGTCCCCCAGCTCCTATTTCCCAGTGTAGAGTGACCAAAGCTGTTCCCAGCCAGGTTGAATAGAAGCGGACAGGTCCCACAAAGACTGATGGACCATTACTGAGTCTATACTCTGAGGCCTCAGGACGCCTGGTCTTAATAGAAAAGGACATCGTCTTGGTTTTTAGCAGGCCACAGTTTGACTTGTGATGGCCACAATATAACGGATGTGTGTTATTGTTGTCGGGGCAAATCAAGGGTTAAAATGGGAGGGAAATCTTTCAAGTTAGATTTTTCATTACATTTTAGTCATTTAGCAGACGCTCTTATCCAGAGTGACTTACTGTTAGTGAGTGCATACATATTTTTTTTCATACTGGCCCCCCGTGGGAATCGAACCCACAACCCTGGCGTTGCAAACGCCCTGCTATACCAACTGAGCTACATCCCTGCCGGCCATTCCCTCCCCTACCCTGGACGATGCTGGGCCAATTGTGCCCGCCCCATGGGTCTCCCGGTCGCGGCCGGCTACGAACGACAGAGCCTGGATGCGAACCAGGATCTCTAGTAGCACAGCTAACACTGCGATGCAGTGCCTTAGACCACTGCGCCACTCATGACATCTCTTTTCACGCTGTCCATTCAGAGAGAGAACCCTGAACCTGACAAAGATGCATAGTGTTGAAACATTGCAGCTATCACAAGCTGAATAAAATAACTTAAATAATATAACTTTCTTTCTTTTCAAACTGGCTGCTGTGGAGCCCTGTGAGAGGACATAGTCGTGCCCTTGAGCCTTTTAGAATAACAGCCCGTTGTTATAGGAACACCCTTGGTGGTTGTGTAGCCAACGGTTGTTATAGAAACACACATGTAGCTAAATATTTGTTGTTCATTTCCTTCCAGGTCGTGTGAGAGCATCAGTCTGTGTGGAGGGTGAGAGGGGTGAGTACCCGGGTCGACATCTTCCTCATCTTTCTCAGAACTCTGCTTCTAAAAGACCTTGAAAAAAAGTCCCTGCTGCTAGCATCACAGCTGTTAGCCTGCTAGCACGTTAGCCTCCACTCAGATCTCATACACAGACTCTACCTACTGCTACCTTGCTAGCAACATCACTGCTAGCCTGTTAGCCTGCTAGCACATTAGCTTTCTTCTTAGATCACAGAAACATAGCAGTGCTAGGCTAGAGGAACCAGAACTACTGTACAGTGTTTGGCAAACTGTTGGCATTGGGCTTTCCATGACAATAACGTTCTGATTTGCATTCTCAGTGGGATGTCGCCTAATTACCTCGGAACTCTCTTTGCCAAAATGGCACCCATTCAAACTCTAAATCTCAAACCTAGTTGAGATAAATCTGTATCTATAGCTCTGCAGGCGAAGCTAGAACTTTGAGCTGTAGAGAGGATAGGATCACACAGACAGACTCCCTCGCTCTCTGAATCTCTAGGCATGTCTCTTTCTGAGTCTCTATGTGTGTCTCTGTCTGTGGCTGCATCCCAAATGG
Source organism: Coregonus lavaretus (assembly GCF_964263955.1). Lineage (NCBI taxonomy): Eukaryota > Metazoa > Chordata > Actinopteri > Salmoniformes > Salmonidae > Coregonus > Coregonus lavaretus. The sequence goes on from NW_028157426.1 coordinate 24,372, forward strand.
CACCCTATTCCATGGGCCCTGGTCAAAAGAAGTGCACTATATAGGGAATAGGGTGCCATTTGCATCTCTGGCCTATTTTCTTCTAGTAGCTCCAGCCAACAGATCCTCATTTATCTCTGCCCACACTTCCATCCTACTTATCTCCCCAGCAGCTGAAGGTCTGGGGGTTTCCGGGGGTTTTGTCTTCCGTCTAAAAGTAAGTTTAATCCCTTCATTAGCCTGGGAACGGTTGGCCAGTGAACCCCTGTCATGTGACGAGGCTCTTTGTGTCCCCTCTGTAGGTATAGAGATGGGCTGCTTCCCAAATGGCACCCTTTCCCCTATGTAGTGCAATAGTTTTGAGCAGGGCCCGCAGGGCTCTGGTCAAAAGTAGTGCACTATATATGGAATAGGGTGCCATTTGGGACGCACAATGGTTTATGTCTAGAACTGTTGAAAGGGACTTGAGAGGTTCTGTAGTTTCTCACAGGAGTTCACAGTGGCTAGAGGAAGGCCTGTTAGGTTCACGGAATATCAACTAGCTAGATAGAGAAATATCATCAGGAATACAACAATATCAACTAGCTAGATACAGAAAGACTTCTGGATGGTAACGTTATTGCAAGAGCAATGCAAGGTGGAAACCCACGGTGCAACATCAGAGTAATGTATTCCAAAGTGGTACAATTTCTCTGTGAGTGGATTCTTACACTTCGCCCTAAAACAGATAGAAGATCAGAGGAAGCATACACAGCAACACCGCATCAGTAGTCCTAGGGTCAGATCCCTCAAACACACACACACACACGTAGCCCAATTAGCTAGGGCAGTAGTAGTTCCATGAAGAGTCAGTCTGTCACGTGATCAGGGAACGGACCTTATCTCTGCCTCCGTTATTACACACAAGACTCATTATTACACACTACCAACTACACACACACACACGCACATGCTATCAACTACACACACCACCATTTACACACACACTACCATCTCCACACACAGAGACACACACTCTCACAGAAATACACACACACAAACCACAACTGATAACACACAGAATAACTCTAAAAGCTAGTTTTTGGTTTTTACATAAAAATTAGAGTGAAAGGCCAACAGAGAGAGAGAGAAAGTGATCAAGAGCGAGAGAGGGAACAAGAGCGAGCAAGAGAAAGAGAGAGAGCAAGAGAGAGAGAGAGAGAGAAAGAGAGGGCGAGGGAGACAGAGAAAGGCTAATTTGATTAGGAGAAATGTGGGGTCAGAGCTACCCTTCTGTGTTATTGTCACAGCCTTAGATATCAGTTAGCCTTCCCTTCCTTTCCCTGACTGGACTGTAGCTAGAGGCTATGGCTTCTGCACTCACTAGGACTTGACTGTAAAATCCACCCAGTATTTATGTGTGTTGTTCCTCTGTGTTATCCTACTGGCTATATGTTATCCTACTGGCTATATGATATTCTACTGGCTATATGATATTCTACTGGCTATATGATATTCTACTGGCTATATGTTATTCTACTGGCTATATGATATTCTACTGGCTATATGTTATTCTACTGGCTATATGATATTCTACTGGCTATATGATATCCTACTGGCTATATGATATTCTACTGGCTATATGATATTCTACTGGCTATATGTTATTCTACTGGCTATATGATATTCTACTGGCTATATGTTATCCTACTGGCTATATGATATTCTACTGGCTATCTGATATCCTACTGGCTATATGATATTCTACTGGCTATATGATATTCTACTGGCTATATGTTATCCTACTGGCTATATGATATTCTACTGGCTATATGATATCCTACTGGCTATATGATATTCTACTGGCTATATGTTATTCTACTGGATATATCTGTGTGTCAGAGGGGTTTCTGTACTGTGTTTTATTAACGGACATGACCAGTCTAAAACTACAGGAAGTATTACTACAGCGGATCACTGATCTACTGTCATTATGTTATCACTCACAGCTGGGTGTAAATAATCTGCCTTACCACGTACACACTCCGTGGTCCTTGAGTTGACATTAATCACAATCCAGTTCTGCAGCCTGATTGATGTCTGAGATCGATACAACGTCTACCATACTGACATGTATTAACCTGCTCTACACCATGCAAGGTCCGAGGGAGGGAGAGGGAGAGAGAGAGAGAGAGAGAGAGAGAGAGAGAGAGAGAGAGAGAGAGAGAGAGAGAGAGAGAGAGAGAGAGAGAGAGAGAGAGAGAGAGAGAGAGAGAGAGAGAGAGAGAGAGAGAGAGAGAGAGAGAGAGAGAGAGAGAGAGATGCGCCCTCAGAGCCCATAGATCAGTGAGACTAACACACACTGTGTGAGTCTGTGCTGTTTACTGAACATATGAAATATAGGAACCGACTGCAGCAGCCTTGGTGATACATCAGGACCTTAATCTACAGGACAAATAAACATCCAGCAGGTTTCATCTTGACTGGTTTGTTGTTATGCCACGCTGTGGACCAAGGCTGGTGTTATGACTCAGAGGACCTGCCTCACACACACACACACACGTTATGACATAGAATACATGCCTCCACAAGTTCTGATAATAATCGCTCCTGCCTGAAATGACTGTCAGTATTTTCACCTCCTACTTACAATGCAGGTTAGTGTTTTTCGTCATGCATCTTGTTCTGGAGGCAGCTCAGTAGAGTGGTCACTAGCTCGCACAGCCACAAACTAACCTTAACCCTAACCTTAACCACACTGCTAACCCTAATGCCTAACCCTAACCTTAAATTAACACCAATGTTTTCATGAATTTTTACAATAACCAATTTGACTTTGCAGCTGGCCTATCTAAGGGGAAATCACTCAGTTCTGCCTCCAGAACAAGACTCATGACAATAAACTTCAACCTGCAATTCCAATACCAAGCACATAGAGAGCTCGGTATGGGATGTCATAACAACCTGGCCATTCAATCATCTGATAGCAGTCAGGAGTTCAGTCACACTATGAGTTCCATAGAAGAGTAACTACACTAACTACAGTAGAACGACAGTAGCGCTGACTCCAGTGAACTGATAGTTATAATATGGTAGTAAACTACTGTATCATTACCACTGATGGCTCAGTCTCTCTCCTTTCTGTGTGTGTGTGTGTGTGTGTGTTGTACAGTTCTGTCTGCCTGGTTGCTTGCTATGGCAGAGTAATTACAATGAAAGAGACACTCCTGTCCCGTTGTGGCGGGGGTGTAATTGTGGCTGTCACCGCAGCAACCATTACCTCTCGATAAGGAACTGCAGGCTGACTACACTACCATGGCGATAGATCCCACAGTCTACAAGTTGCTACAAGTTCCTGTTAATGTAGCAAAGGTGGTTTGGTGTGTTCTTGCCTGAGATCTGAAGAATCCTATGAGCTCCCCAGGCTAATTCCTATAAGATATGAGCTTTAGCTCTGTGGGCTAACACAGTCTTCAGATGCACAGACCACCTGTGTTTCAATAGTGATGTGCCCATACTGGATTACTTCTTTAGTCTTTATCACATTTCATTAAATCAGGATAGTGCTCTCAGAACCAGTTTCTCAGGGAGGGATCCAGAGGTAGGCCACACATCCAGGGTGCATCTGGTTTGGTTTATAATGAAGCCTTGGCCTCAGGGGGAAGGCCCATCTCTCTAACCCTGCCTGCCAGTTACTAATAAGAGGGCCCATCTCTGTCTGCGTCCCAAATGGCACCCTACTACATATACTATTTAGTGCAATACTTTTGACCGGAGCCCTATAGGACTTGGTCAAAAGTAGTGCACTAACTATAAATAGGGAATATGGTGCCATTTGGGAAGCAGCCTCTAACTCTGCCAGTGAACCAGATGAGAGGAGGAGGAGGAGAGTCTGATCCTCTGGCACTAAAATGTTGTCATCAGTATTGTCCTTGTTTCTTCATTATACAACCATAAATCAAACCCTAACTGTATTTGGTATTTGGTATTTTATTAGGATCCCCATTAGCTATTGCAAAACCAGCAGCTACTCTTCCTGGGGTCCACACAAAACATGAAACATGACATAATACAGAACATTAATAGACAAGAACAGCTCAAGGACAGAACTACATAAAAACAATTTAAAGGCACACGTAGCCTACATATCAATACATACACACAAACTATCTAGGTCAAATAGGGGAGAGGCGTTGTGCCGTGAGGTGTTGCTTTATCTGTTTTTTGAAACCAGGTTTGCTGTTTATTTCAACAATATGAGATGGAACGGAGTTAATAATATTGTATACTTTCTTGAATTTGTTCTGGATTTGGGGACTGTGAAAAGACCCCTGGTGGCATGTCTGGTGGGGTAAGTGTGTGTGTCAGAGCTGTGTGTAAGTTGACCATTTGGGATTTTCAACACATTAATGTTTCTTATAAAAAGAAGAAGTGATGCAGTCAGTCTCTCCTCAACTCTTAGCCAAGAGAGACTGGCATGCATAGTATTTATATCAGCCCTCTGATTACAATGAAGAGCAAGACGTGCCGCTCTGCTTTGGGCCAGCTGCAGCTTAACTAGGTCTTTCCTTGTAGCACTGGACCACACGACTGGACAATAATCAAGATTAGACAAAACTAGAGCCTACAGAACTTGCTTTTTGGAGTGTGGTGTCAAAAAAGCAGAGCATCTCTTTATTACGGACAGACCTCTTCCCATCTTTACAACGATTGAATCTACAGTGGGGAAAAAAAGTATTTAGTCAGCCACCAATTGTGCAAGTTCTCCCACTTAAAAAGATGAGAGAGGCCTGTAATTTTCATCATAGGTACACGTCAACTATGACAGACAAAATGAGGGAAAAAAATCCAGAAAATCACATTGTAGGATTTTTAATGAATTTATTTGCAAATTATGGTGGAAAATAAGTATTTGGTCAATAACAAAAGTTTCTCAATACTTTGTTATATACCCTTTATTGGCAATGACACAGGTCAAATGTTTTCTGTAAGTCTTCACAAGGTTTTCACACACTGTTGCTGGTATTTTGGCCCATTCCTCCATGCAGATCTCCTCTTGAGCAGTGATGTTTTGGGGCTGTCGCTGGGCAACACGGACTTTCAACTCCCTCCAAAGATTTTCTATGGGGTTGAGATCTGGAGACTGGCTAGGCCACTCCAGGACCTTGAAATGCTTCTTACGAAGCCACTCCTTCGTTGCCCGGGCGTGTGTTTGGGATCATTGTCATGCTGAAAGACCCAGCCACGTTTCATCTTCAATGCCCTTGCTGATGGAAGGAGGTTTTCACTCAAAATCTCACGATACATGGCCCCATTCATTCTTTCCTTTACACGGATCAGTCGTCCTGGTCCCTTTGCAGAAAAACAGCCCCAAAGCATAATGTTTCCACCCCCATGCTTCACAGTAGGTATGGTGTTCTTTGGATGCAACTCAGCATTCTTTGTCCTCCAAACACGACGAGTTGAGTTTTTACCAAAAAGTTATATTTTGGTTTCATCTGACCATATGACATTCTCCCAATCCTCTTCTGGATCATCCAAATGCACTCTAGCAAACTTCAGACGGGCCTGGACATGTACTGGCTTAAGCAGGGGGACGCGTCTGGCACTGCAGGATTTGAGTCCCTGGCGGCGTAGTGTGTTACTGATGGTAGGCTTTGTTACTTTGGTACCAGCTCTCTGCCGGTCATTCACTAGGTCCCCCCGTGTGGTTCTGGAATTTTTGCTCACCGTTCTTGTGATCAATTTGACCCCACGGGGTGAGATCTTGCGTGGAGCCCCAGATCGAGGGAGATTATCAGTGGTCTTGTATGTCTTCCATTTCCTAATAATTGCTCCCACAGTTGATTTCTTCAAACCAAGCTGCTTACCTATTGCAGATTCAGTCTTCCCAGCCTGGTGCAGGTCTACAATTTTGTTTCTGGTGTCCTTTGACAGCTCTTTGGTCTTGGCCATAGTGGAGTTTGGAGTGTGACTGTTTGAGGTTGTGGACAGGTGTCTTTTATACTGATAACAAGTTCAAACAGGTGCCATTAATACAGGTAAAGAGTGGAGGACAGAGGAGCCTCTTAACGAAGAAGTTACAGGTCTGTGAGAGCCAGAAATCTTGCTTGTTTATAGGTGACCAAATACTTATTTTCCACCATAATTTGCAAATAAATTCATTAAAAATCCTACAATGTGATTTTCTGGATTTCTTTTTCTCAAATTTGTCTGTCATAGTTGACGTGTACCTATGATGAAAATTACAGGCCTCTCTCATCTTTTTAAGTGGGAGAACTTGCACAATTGGTGGCTGACTAAATACTTTTTTTCCCCACTGTATATGTTTTGACCATGATAGTTTACAATCTAAGGTAACGCCAAGTAATTTAGTCTCCTCAACTTGTTCAACAGCCTGTGTGTGTGCCAATACATTTACGTCATTTAGCAGACGCTCTTATCCTAAACGACTTACAGGAGCAATTAGGGTTAGGGGTCTTGCTCAAGGGCACATCTACAGATTTTCCACCTAGTCGGCTCGGGGATTCCAACCAGCGACCTTTTGGTTACTGGCCCAACGCTCTTTATGCTATTGTGGGTGTTTGTGCCAGTGTGGGTGTTTGTGCCAGTGTGTGTGTGTGTGTGTGTGTGTGTGTGTGTGTGTGTGTGTATCTACGTAGCCCCCAGCCATAGCGACATCCGACCTGTGCTGTGACCTGCCCCTCAATCGCTCTCTCATCAGGCGGCAGGTGTTGGGCAGGTAACCAAAAGATCGCCGGTTTGAATCTCTGAGCCGACTAGTTAAAAAATCTGTTTATGCACCCTTGAGCAAGGCACTTAACCCTGTAATTCGCTCTTGATGAGACTAAAATGTAAAAAATTAGAAGTCAGCAGAGCTAGCTGCCATTAAAGCTCCTTATATAAAAAGCCTTACATAAACCCTGAGCCAGGCAGCCAGCTAAAAATACAGCTCTCTCTCTGTCCAGCCCCTATATATAGACCCAACGCTGAATTATTCAATAGGAATAAAGGCTAACAGAAAAGACGGTCCACCGCGTCAACTAGAGAAGCTGGGATGGAATCTTCTGCCGGGTAATGTTTGGGGACGGACCCATTAAGTAATTTGTGGCGGAGGGATTTTTTGTTGTTGTAAAGCGTTACTTTATCCGAAAAAGGTGAGGTAGAGGTAGTGATAAGAACAACAACCTCCAACTGAAGTCCAGATAAACAATGATTCATGTTTTACTTTCATTGCTGTTTTTTTTTGTTCCATTTTGCGGGTGCTAAAGTTAGCCGGTGGTGTCTCTATGGTTTTACTGATATGAATATTGCATCATCATCCTCCCCGAACAGAGCTACACACACAACCACTGTCCTCTTCAGATAGATCTCCTTGGTGGAAAGGTAAACTTACAAACTCTGGATAATTTTTAGACGTAGTGTGGAACAGGCAGAAAGAGAGGGGGAGAAAGAGAGAGGGAGAAAGAGAGGGGGAGGAGGAGGAGGAGAGGGAGGAGGAGAGGGAGATGTGGATTGTAAAGTAACAACTCAGCTTTTAGTTCTCTCCCAGCATGGAATCTCTAGTGATTCTATTCAGACAGGAGGCCCTATCCACAGGCTCCTTACTCACTACAGGAGAAACACACACACACACACACACACACACACACACACACACACTCATACACACACACACAGAGACACACACACACTGTCCTGTCATAGTCAATGGACATTTCAAAAAACATTTAGGAAACATTCCTGTAACTTTAAAAGGAACCGTTCTGGGAACTACAGACTAATGCTTTCATTTCTTCACATTCACAACAGTAAGTAGGCAGCTCGCCATACTTGTAAATCATTTGTAAATAATTACCTTGTAATGTGTTAATTTTCCTGTTATGGTGAATAAAAAGTTGGCTACAGTTAAACTCAAAATGTTGTCAGATATGTTCTGGTGATTATATGAGCTGGGAAGCTGCCTAGCCAGCTAGATAGTTAACAGGCTAAAGTTGGCAACAAACCAAAATATTGTCTAGAGAAAGTTGTTTTTAGTTGCCTGTCTTGCTTGATTGATATATCCTAGATAAATGTTTAAACGGAAGGTTTTTTGTGCAGAAAATAGAGAAGGTAATGTTTATATTTGGACCAGGCTGCTGCCATGTCATGCAGACGGACGTATTTGTGTTTATACTTTTTCATAATGATAGAATGTTCATGATTTAATGCCTGCCAAAGACAGCAAGATGTAAGGTGACGTATATACTGAGAGGTTGGTGGGACTGTTAAATACGTTGCTGCAATCATGACTAGGTCAGTTGCAGGAAATAAAAGTACAGGCTTTGTTGCCGGCAATACCTTTCAGATATAAAGAAAAGTCTGCAAAAAGTTGGTGGGATGCTAAAGTGGAAAAACGTCTTGGTTTGAAAGGTGTATAAGACTGTGTCCTAAATGGCACCCTATTCCCTATATAGTAAACCACATTTGACCAGGGCCCAAAGGGCTCTGATCAAAGGTAGTGTACTTTGTAAGGAATAGGGTGCCATTTAGGATGCAAGCTAAGTGTGATTATCTGAACTAGTTAGACCCATCTAGAGATGTATTTGGGCTGCTGGCTCTCACTGTAGTGGTTACAGCACCACACACACACACACACACACACACACACACACACACACACACATACATACATACACATACAGTGGGGGAAAAAAGTATTTAGTCAGCCACCATTTGTGCAAGTTCTCCCACTTAAAAAGATGAGAGAGGTCTGTAATTTTCATCATAGGTACACGTCAACTATGACAGACAAAATGAGAAAAAAAAATCCAGAAAATCACATTGTAGGATCTTTAATGAATTTATTTGCAAATTATGGTGGAAAATAAGTATTTGGTCAATAACAAAAGTTTCTCAATACTTTGTTATATACCCTTTGTTGGCAATGACACAGGTCAAACGTTTTCTGTAAGTCTTCACAAGGTTTTCACACACTATTGCTGGTATTTTGGCCCATTCCTCCATGCAGATCTCCTCTAGAGCAGTGATGTTTTGGGGCTGTCGCTGGGCAACACGGACTTTCAACTCCCTCCAAAGATTTTCTGTGGGGTTGAGATCTGGAGACTGGCTAGGCCACTCCAGGACCTTGAAATGCTTCTTACGAAGCCACTCCTTCGTTGCCCGGGCGTGTGTTTGGGATCATTGTCATGCTGAAAGACCCAGCCATGTTTCATCTTCAATGCCCTTGCTGATGGAAGGAGGTTTTCACTCAAAATCTCACGATACATGGCCCCATTCATTCTTTCCTTTACACGGATCAGTCGTCCTGGTCCCTTTGCAGAAAAACAGCCCCAAAGCATGATGTTTCCACCCCCATGCTTCACAGTAGGTATGGTGTTCTTTGGATGCAACTCAGCATTCTTTGTCCTCCAAACACGACGAGTTGAGTTTTTACCAAAAAGTTATATTTTGGTTTCATCTGACCATATGACATTCTCCCAATCCTCTTCTGGATCATCCAAATGCACTCTAGCAAACTTCAGACGGGCATGGACATTTACTGGCTTAAGCAGGGGGACACATCTGGCACTGCAGGATTTGAGTCCCTGGCGGCGTAGTGTGTTACTGATGGTAGGCTTTGTTACTTTGGTCCCAGCTCTCTGCAGGTCATTCACTAGGTCCCCCCGTGTGGTTCTGGGATTTTTGCTCACCGTTCTTGTGATCATTTTGACCCCACGGGGTGAGATCTTGCATGGAGCCCCAGATCGAGGGAGATTATCAGTGTTGTATGTCTTCCATTTCCTAATAATTGCTCCCACAGTTGATTTCTTCAAACCAAGCTGCTTACCTATTGCAGATTCAGTCTTCCCAGCCTGGTGCAGGTCTACAATTTTGTCTCTGGTGTCCTTTGACAGCTCTTTGGTCTTGGCCATAGTGGAGTTTGGAGTGTGACTGTTTGAGGTTGTGGACAGGTGTCTTTTATACTGATAACAAGTTCAAACAGGTGCCATTAATACAGGTAACGAGTGGAGGACAGAGGAGCCTCTTAAAGAAGAAGTTACAGGTCTGTGAGAGCCAGAAATCTTGCTTGTTTGTAGGTGACCAAATACTTATTTTCCACCATAATTTGCAAATAAATTCATAAAAAATCCTACAATGTGATTTTCTGGATTTTTTTCCCTCAATTTGTCTGTCATAGGTGACGTGTATCTATGATGAAAATTACAGGCCTCTCTCATCTTTTTAAGTGGGAGAACTTGCACAATTGGTGGCTGACTAAATACTTGTTTTCCCCACTGTACATACATGCAAACACACAACAAGATCTCCTGGTTTGACCAATTTGACCTCAGATTCTGCAATGTAGTTTCTCCAAACGTCAAATTTTGAAGTTGCTCAAAATGTCAAATTTTGAGGTGGGTTGCTCCTCCTGCTGCGGCTCCTCCTGCATTAAGGGTTAAGGTTTGGGATAGGGTTAAAACAAAAACAATTCTGAATGGTTAACTTAACGGTTAAGGTTTGGGATAGGGTAAAAAAAAAATAAAAAAAAATGAGTGTCTAGCGCTGGTATTGAACATGCGACCTTGAACATGCGACCCGTCCACAACGGCCTAGTAAAACCCAATAGCGCTCACCGTTGCCCCTAGTAGCAGATTAGAGTCGATATCCACTCCCCCGTGAAAAAATAATTAGCATAAGCTAGAGATATCTGTTTGGCATGGGCTGCATCTCAATCCACCGCATCCGCCGATGTCGGCCTTCCGCATCTGCGATGGAAGGTGGCGTAGCTGCAACAGTGTTTGTCAGAACAGGAGACATCCCAAAAATCGGCCTTCTCACAAAAACGTCTGTAGGGGTTTTGCCTAAAAACTAATATGACCTCTCTATGGAAAGATCAGACTCTCACAAACACGATGGTGTTCTCCGTTTTGTTCTACCACCACAAGTGTCACGGGACTCGTCTGAAGTCGGTACTGCCGATCTGCCAACTCCTGTCTGTAGTGTCCAAACAGTTTGGGCTACACACTAATATGATGCCACCATCGAAAGGTGAGACTCTCATGAACATGCACGTCGGTTGTAAAAACAATGGAAGTATACACTCAGTGGCCAGTTTATTGGGTACACGAAAATGGTTAGCTCCTACAGACAGTGAGTCACGTGGCCGTGGCTTGCTATATAAAGCAGGCAGACAGGCATCGAGGCATTCAGTTACTGTTTGATCGAACGTTAGAATGGGCAAAACTAGTGACATAAGCGACTTTGAGCGTGGTATGACCGTCGGTGCCAGGCGCGCCAGTGTAGGCACGCAATCACCAACACTGGACAATTAAAGGAGTGGAAAACATTGCCTGGTCCGACAAATCACGGTTCCTGTTGAGTCATGCTGATGGCAGAGTCAGGATTTGGCGTAAAAGCATGAGTCCATGGCCCCATCCTGCCTAGTGTCTACAATACAGGCTAGTGGCAGTGGTGGAATGATATGGGGAATGTTTTCCTGGCACAGGTTAGGTTCCTTGATACCAATTGAGCAATGTTTGAACGCCACACCTTGTAGAATCCATGCGCTGAAGATGGGTGTACCTAATAAACTGTCCACTGAGTGTATATGGAAGTACTTTAGTTTAAAAAAAAGTGGTTAAATATGGGATATACAGTAGGACAGACACTTCAAAACATACTTCCTTTAAATATATTTCTGGACTATTTGTTTTGCCATGTATGAATATGTCATTCAATGCATTTCTATGGGAGAATAACAGTATTATCAAATTTTTTATACTTACAAGGGTCCTAAAATATAAAAAAAATAGCTAAATGATCCTTGGTATGACCATTTAAAAACAATTCCATAAGTTATCTTAGTAGAAACCCAACCCCGGGCCCTTAGACATTAGGGGGTTTAAAGGCATCTCCCGACATCCTCAGGACATGGACGGACGTCCGAATTTCGAAGTGAATCTTGAGTGACCTGGCTGCACACACACACATACATGCACTGGTACCCCCCTGTATATAGCCTCCCTACTGTTATTTTATTTTACTTCTGCTCTTTTTTTCTCAACACTTTTTTGTTGTTGTTGTTTTATTTTACTTTTTTATAAATAAATAAATGCATCGTTGGTTAAGGGCTGTAAGTAAGCATTTCACGGTAATGTTTACACCTGTTGTATTCGGCGCATGTGGCAAATAAGATTGGATTTGATGTACATATAAACAAACACATACATACATACATACATACATACATACATACATACATACATACATACATACATACATACATTACGGTTAGGGTTAGGAGGAAGTGGTGCCACACCCTCAGAATACCACCGGCTTTATAGGTCAACCTGATCCTCGGACACACACACACACACACACACACACACACACACACACACACACTCCCTATATAGTGCACAGTGAAGCTCCAATATATGGAGAATAGGAGTAATTTGACATGCTTGTAGTCAAATATTGAGAGAGTTTGGGCAACTTCACGTCTGAGCATTCATTCCATTCATCCATAAATGATGAGGACTTGTAATCTAGACCCAGTTCTGTCTGTCCAGTTAATATGATCAGTCTGAAATGATGGAAACACAGGATTAGGGTTAATAGCTCCCCCAATACCACTTCCTATGTTCAACACTCTGAGATGAGCATCATTGGATGTCTCACACACACACACACACACACACACAAAAGCCTTGGAGCCAGAGAGAAAGGGATCAGAGGAGAGAAGATCTGACTCACACTTTAGTGGGAGAGAGAGCGAGGGACATAGAGAGGAGAAAACCATTTATATTTATCTTCCCACTACTTCCCTGCTAAACAACCTCAGTATTTCCCTGTCCTCTCTAATTGTGGGAACCATCAAATAAGTCCAATCCACTATAAATAGAACTTTCTCTGTGTGTGTGTTTGTGTGTGTGTGTGTGTGTGTACTGATGATATGGCTTCAATGACCACACCTCATAAAACACACGTACACACACACACGCACTCTCCTGGGTGTGTACGTATCATGAGTGTGTTTTACCAGGTGTGGTCACTGAGGGCCATATCACCAGTAAACGCTTGCCAACATACAACTTTCATGTGCATTATTCATTGATGTAAATGGAAGATGTGTGACATTTTCAGTACAAGTTTGTCTGCAGAGTCATTACTAGTGGGTTGTGGTGTG
>NW_028157426.1:40000-104494 GCF_964263955.1 Coregonus lavaretus
TTCTGAGTTCCAGAGTTTCTCACAATGTTTTCTCTTCTTGAAGATATGCCTGCTGCAATGATCAAAGACAACGCAGTACACAGCTGGCAAACACTCAAATAGCATCCTAAAATATCCCTTTTCAAATGGCTGAGATTAGAGAACAAAGATGCCAGAAAGGGTCTGAGTCACGGAGAGAGAGAGCGAGAGAGTGTGTGTGTGTGTGTGTGTGTGTGTGTGTGTGTGTGTGTGTGTGTGTGTGTGTGTGTGTGAACCTCTATAGGGGAATGATATTATGTGGAGAAATAAAGATGGAGAGTACAAAGCCAATAGCTGGAACATACGGCTGCTATGGCACACACACTCCCATGTACAGTATGCACACACACACACCCATGTACAGTATGCACACACACACACCCATGTACAGTATGCACACACACACACATCCATGTACAGTATGCACACACACAAACACCCATGTACAGTATGCACACACACACACACACACACATGTACAGTATGCGCACACACCCATGTACAGTATGCACACACACACACCCATGTACAGTATGCACACACACAAACACCCATGTACAGTATGCACACACACACACCCATGTACAGTATGCACACACACAAACACCCATGTACAGTATGCACACACACACACACATGTACAGTATGCACACACACACCCATGTACAGTATGCACACACACACACCCATGTACAGTATGCACACACACACACCTACGTACAGTATGCACACACACACACCCATGTACAGTATGCACACACACACACACACATGTACAGTATGCACACACACACACACACATGTACAGTATGCACACACACACACACACACCCATGTACAGTATGCACACACACACACATGTACAGTATGCACACGCACACACACACCCATGTACAGTATGCACACACACACACACCCATGTACAGTATGCACACACACACACCCATGTACAGTATGCACACACACACACCTATGTACAGTATGGACACACACACCCATGTACAGTATGCACACGCACACACACACACATGTACAGTATGCACACACACACACGTACAGTATGCACACACACACACACATATGTACAGTATGCACACACACACACCCATGTACAGTATGCACACACACACACCCATGTACAGTATGCACACACACACACACCCATGTACAGTATGCACACACACACACACCCATGTACAGTATGCACACACACACATGTACAGTATGCACACACACACCCATGTACAGTATGCACACACACACACCCATGTACAGTATGCACACACACACACCTACGTACAGTATGCACACACACACACCCATGTACAGTATGCACACACACACCCATGTACAGTATGCACACACACACACACACACATGTACAGTATGCACACACACACACACACACATGTACAGTATGCACACACACACACACACACCCATGTACAGTATGCACACACACACACACATGTACAGTATGCACACACACACACCCATGTACAGTATGCACACACACACACCCATGTACAGTATGCACACACACACCCATGTACAGTATGCACACACACACACCCATGTACAGTATGCACACACACACACACCCATGTACAGTATGCACACACACACACATGTACAGTATGCACACACACACCCATGTACAGTATGCACACACACACACCCATGTACAGTATGCACACACACACGTATGTACAGTATGCACACACACACACACCCATGTACAGTATGCACACACACACCCATGTACAGTATGCACACACACACACACACACACACACACACACACCCATGTACAGTATGCACACACACACACACACACACCCATGTACAGTATGCACACACACACACACACCCATGTACAGTATGCACACACACACACACCCATGTACAGTATGCACACACACACACCTATGTACAGTATGGACACACACACCCATGTACAGTATGCACACACACACACATGTACAGTATGCACACACACACACACGTACAGTATGCACACACACACACACACACATGTACAGTATGCACACACACACACCCATGTACAGTATGCACACACACACACACACATGTACAGTATGCACACACACACACACACAAACGTACAGTATGCACACATACACACACATATTTGATTAAACTTCAAGTGGATGGGCTCTCGTCATAACACATTCTGCCTTTTCATCCCTCCATCCCCCACATCTCTCTGTCCCTCTCCCACCACGCCAGCCATCCCATCCACTCAGCACAGAGCACGTTGTGCTTGCTGCTTGGCTCAACAACAAGGACAGGCAGGATAAAGGCCTTTATTCACCCTCAGCACAACAAGGGCAACTTGTAGGCCAGCTAGCTAGCCAACCCTCGCTGTGACAAGAACAGAGTCAGCAGCTTTCACCTCTCACAGAGATGAAATGAGAAAAGATATGGAGGTGGAGGGCCATCCATTCACTCACTGCTAACAGAACAGCCAATAGCACATATAGCTAGCTGGATATGAAGTAGGTAATTGTTTGAGAGCTTCTATTGAAGGTTTTTGACTCACTCATTTTCACAGCTGTGTATTGCTGATGCTGATGCTTTGCGAACGGTCCATTGTAGAGCTAGCTGAGAGCCCGAAGCACAGCAGACACAGATCTCATATTAGGTTCTGTATTAATGGATGACCAGGGCCGGCTACAGGCATTAGGGACATAAGCGGTCGCTTAGGGCCCCCGGCCGCTAGTGGGCCCCCAACCCCCATATATATTTTTTCGGGGAACTCAGTTGGGGTTTTAACTTACTGTTGAGAGTTAGAATAGTAGAATACACAAGGTGCAAATTCGAAATGTCTTTGTGCATCAGCAGTTTTTCTCTTTGTTTTGTCAGTCACTGACAGTCACTCAATTAGCCACGTTGGCTAACTATTTTTAGATTGGTAAGTTAGTCTAGTCAGTTATCTAAACTTGTAGTAATCACGGCCGAATACTGACTGGCACGCAGGGCACGTGCCCAGGGGCCCTGACTTTCAGGGTGACCCATTGATTTTGTTAGTCACTCTCACTCAGATATCATTATTAAGTCATGGCAAAATGTGTAGAATTGCAGGAAATTAGCTTTAAAACTGCAAAAATATCTCTCTATCCCATGGCAAAATTGGTAGAATTGCAGGAAATTAGCTTTAAAATTGCACAAAAAATATCAGCCGCATGACAAAATGAATAGAATTGCATGAAATTGGTTATAAAATGGGCAACATTTTCTCTCCGCCCCATGGCAACTCTGGTATCAATGTCTCTGGCCTAATCTCTTTAATTACTCTGGCATCCATGTCTCTGGCCTAACCTCTAGTAAATTATTCCACTTAGTCTGAGAGAGAACACCCAGCACAATAGGATATCATTAACACCCCGCAGCCATACACACGTGAGCACACGCGTGCACACACATGCACACACACAAGCACGCACAGACACACGCACACGTGCACCCACACACACATTCGCACAATCCGATTCTCTTTACTGAATCATCAACTTCATATTCATAGCTTTTCTCCTTACTTGACAGAGAGAGAGAGAGAGAGAGAGAGAGAAAGTGAAATAATGTGAATTACTCTGATGCTCTAATGGAAGAAAGAACCTTGTTTACGACACTTAATCTGAGATGAGAGGAGGAGGAGGAGAGAAATGGAGGAAGAGAAACCGAGGGAAGACTTTATTTAACTTTGTTTTAGATGTAGGAAGACAGTTGTAGCCCCAGGTAATAGAGGAACACAGCTAAGCTACTTCTCTGCTCCAGCTTGCAGGAAAACTGCTGAGAAAGGAGTTTCTCTGGAACGGAAGTAATTAATTATCATAGATAACATCTTATATTTTATAGTCATCATCACATACAGGGGCCTATACAGCCTCTCCAGAATAAGATAATATCTTATATTGTCAAATCTTATAATAGTATATTTTATAGTAATCTTTACATACTGTACAGGGGCCTATACAGTCTCTCCAGAATAATATATCTTATATTGTATAATCTTATAATAGTATATTTTATAGTCATCTTTACATAGTGTACAGGGGCCTATACAGTCTCTCCAGAATAAGATATCTTATATTGTAAAATCTTATAATAGTGTATTTTATAGTCATCTTTACATAGTGTACAGGGGCCTATACAGTCTCTCCAGATAAGTTTAACACAGTCTGAGAAGACGTCATTAACGGCACAACAGTAAAGCTAAGTATACTGCAGAGACCGGCAGGACTAGCAACGACCACTGTGGAGACTGAATCTCTACTGAGAAGTTCCCTCGTTGTGTCCCAAATGGCACCCTATTCCTCTGTAGTGCACTACTTTTGACCAGGGCCAATAACCAACTCAGTGGTTTTGTGGTTAGAGTGTCCACCCTGAGATTGGAAGGTCCGTCTCTGCTTGGCACGCCGTATTCAGGAGATATATTGGGGGTAAGGCCCTGCCATTGACTAGTTTCCTGTCCAGGGGATGTACTTGTACATCAAGCTGCCTCAACAATTAAGAAACAGGAGACAGGCTCCTGCTCCTATGAGTCGTTCTGGCTCGCACAACCCAAGGCTACTTACTCTTACTTTATGGGGAATAGGATGCCATTTTGGATCCAGACCAGCCTGGTGAGATGTTATCAGCAGTAGATCAGGTCAGACACTACAGGTCAAGTCTGGCTCTGCTGCTGTCAATCTGTCTCTGAAATGGCTCAAGCTGCTTCCTACACTAATCCCCTCTGATTGTGTGTGTGTGTGTGTGTGTGTGTGTGTGTGTGCGTGTGTGTGCGAGCTCGCCTGTGTGTGCATGTGCATACATACAGTACCAGTCAAAAGTTTGGACACCTACTCATTCAAGGGTTTTTCTTTATTTTTACTATTTTCTACATTGTAGAATAATAGTGAATACATCAAAACTATGAAATAACACATGTGGAATCATGTAGTAACCAAAAAAGTGTTGAACAAATCAAAATATATTTTATATTTGAGATTCTTCAAATAGCCACCCTTTGCCTTTATGACAGCTTTGCACACTCTTGGCATTCTCTCAACTAGCTTCACTTGGTATGCTTTTCCAACCATCTTGAAGGAGTTCCCACATATGCTGAGCACTTGTTGGCTGCTTTTCCTTCACTCTGCCGTCCAACTCATCCCAAACCATCTCAATTGGGTTGAGGTCGGGGGATTGTGGAGGCCAGGTCATCTGATGCAGCACTCCATCACTCTCCTTCTTGGTAAAATAGCCCTAACACAGCCTGGAGGTGTGTTGGGTCATTGTCCTGTTGAAAAACAAATGATAGTCCCACTAAGCCCAAACCAGATGAGATGGCGTATCGCTGCAGAATGCTGTGGTAGCCATGCTGGTTAAGTGTGCCTTGAATTCTAAATAAATCACAGACAGTGTCACCAGCAAAGCACACCCACACCATAACACCTCCTCCTCCATGCTTTACGGTGAGAACTACACATGCAGAGATCATCCGTTCACCCACACCGCATCTCACAAAGACACGGCGGTTGGAACCAAAAATCTCCAATTTGGACTCCAGACCAAAGGACAAATTTCAACCGGTCGAATGTCTATTGCTCGTGTTTCTTGGCCCAAGCAGGTCTCTTCTTCTTATTGGTGTCCTTTAGTAGTGGTTTCTTTGCAGCAATTCGACCATGAAGGCCTGATTCACACAGTCCCCTCTGAACAGTTGATGTTGAGATGTGTCTGTGACTTGAACTCTGTGAAGCATTTATTTGGGCTGCAATTTCTGAGGCTGGTAACTCTAATGAACTTATCCTCTGCAGCAGAGGTAACTCTGGGTCTTCCATTCATGTGGTGGTCCTCGTGAGAGTCAGTTTCATCATAGCGCTTGATGGTTTTTGCGACTGCACTTGAAGAAACTTTCAAAGTTCTTGAAATGTTCTGTATTGACTGACCTTCATGTCTTAAAGTAATGATGGACTGTCATTTCTCTTTGCTTATTTGAGCTGTTCTTGCCATAATATGGACTTGGTCTTTTACCAAATAGGGTTATCTTCTGTATACCCCCCCTACCTTGTCATTACACAACTGATTGGCTCAAACGCATTAAGAAGGAAATGCATTCCACAAATTAACTTCTAAGAAGGCACACCTGTTAATTGAAATGCATTCCAGGTGACTACCTCATGAAGCTGGTTGAGAGAATGCCAAGAGTGTGCAAAGCTGTCATCAAGGCAAAGGGTGGCTATTTAAAGAATCTCAAATATAAAATATATTTTGATTTGTTTAACACTTTTTTGGTTACTACATGATTCCATATGTGTTATTTCATAGTTTTGATGTCTTCACTATTATTCTATAATGTAAAAATTTTTACAAATAAAGAAAAACCCTTGAATGAGTAGGTGTGTCCAAACGTTTGACTGGTAGTGTATATGCGTGTTGAATTGAAGTGAGCTTATTCCTTCAAGGTAGATGTGTTGCGTTAGCTTCATTAATAATGTAATGTACCGTGGCTGTGAGAAATATATGGCTGTTCTGAACTTCCAGGGTACTTGGCATCCACACCTCACTCAGAGAAATCTATAAAGATATTTATTTGGTGCAACAAATCAATGCTGCAGAGATACAGTGCTTAATAGCGCTCCATTAACCCACCTCAGAGGGGCTGTAGACAGGACCGCAATGATGCTATGGAGTAATAGAGGGGACTGTTATATTGTGGATGTGTCTCAAATGGCACCCTATTCCCTATAAAGTGCACTACTTTAGACCAGAGCAACATAGGGCTGCCAAATAGAGCTCTGGCCAAAAGTAGTGCACTACTCTCTGTAGAATAGGGTGTAACGTGAGATTTGCTCTCAGATATGGCTTCTATGGCGGGGCAGAGAGGGCTGCTATGGCGGAGCAGAGAGGGCTGCTATGGCGGAGCAGAGAGGGCTGCTATGGCGGAGCAGAGAGGGCTGCTCTGCTACTATAGAGGAAAGCAGAAGCAGAGGCACAGAGTTTTCAGAGGAATCAGAATCTGTCCCCCAAATGGCACCATATTCCCTATTTAGTGCACTACTTGGGCCCTGGTCAAAACTATATAGGGACTATGGTGCCATTTGGGATGCAGCCAGAGAGTAGACAGAGAGAGACAGTTTTCACCAGGCTACAATTTGGGTTGAACAGAGTCATGCTCCATTTTCAGCCAGCCCTGACAACTGCACTTTTAAATGACACCCGATACCCCGGCACTGCTAGGCTCTGCTAGCGACACACTGGAGAGAGGGGGAGGGAGGAGGGGAGGGGAGAGAAGGGAAGGAGGGGGGAGAGACACATCTCAATCCCACAGCAGTAGCTCAGTAACAGCGGTAGCTCTGGTAGCTCCAGTAGTATCTATACTCACTCTCACGGTGTTAGCACAGTTCAACTAACAGGAGGCAGCCCAGGCCAGGGTGAGAGTTAGGCCATAATGTTGAGATTATACCCTCTACTCTGCATTGTCACAAATAAACAGGTGCTTTACACTTGTCTGTTTAGGGTTAGGGTCAGACACAGGGCTACAGAACACAAATACACAGGTACGCTGCTCTATCAGGGTTCTTTCAGGGTGCAATCAGGGCTCTATCAGGGCTCTATCAGGGCTCTATCAGGGTGCAATCAGGGCTCTATCAGGGCTGTATCAGGGCTGTGTCAGTGTTTTATCAGGGCTCTATCAGGGCTCTATCAGCGTTCTATCAGGGCTCTATCAGGGCTGGATCAGGGCTGTGTCAGGGCTCTATCAGGGTTCTATCAGGGTTCTATCAGGGTGCAATCAGGGCTCTATCAGGGCTGTATCAGGGCTGTATCAGGGCTGTGTCAGGGTTCTATTAGGGCTCTATCAGGGCTCTATCAGGGTTCTATCAGGGTTCTATCAGGGTGCAATCAGGGCTCTATCAGGGCTGTATCAGGGCTGTGTCAGGGCTCTATCAGGGCTATATCAGGTCTCTATCAGGGTGCAATCAGGGCTCTATCAGGGCTCTATCAGGGCTGTATCAGGGCTGTATCAGGGTTCTATCAGGGCTCTATCAGGGTTCTATCAGGGCTCTATCAGGTTTCTATCAGGGCTCTATCAAGGATCTATCAGGGCTCTATCAGGGCTCTATCAGGGTTCTATCAGGGCTCTATCAGGGTTCTATCAGGGTTCTACCAGGGTTCTACCAGGGCTTCCAGCCAGGAATAGAGTATAGGAATATACAGAATGTACCATTAGTTTTACTGTCTATTCCTGTGGGTTTTTATGTTGTCTCTTACTGCCATTACGGTTGGTGATTTGAGGTGATAGAAAGCTCTATGCTGATGGGTGGAAGCCAGGTCCATGCCTCAGCATTATTGAAGTGATGGTTTGGAAAATAAAATGCTGACTGTTGAGTTCACTTGTATCTGCTTTGATAAACACCTGATAGTCCTATTGACTATTGTTCAACAGCTCAGTAAAGTAGAATATCACAGATCTACCTACATACCTACATATCTAGGGGCTTGGCTACAGAAGTGGAGCAGTGGAGTCTAGCTGAAGTATGTTCTAGCTGGTCAAAGCCTCACGTGGATACAGTGGAAAACATTAATATATATTAACCCCTTGACGGTTGACTGGGGCCTGGGAGGGAGGGAGGGGGAGAGAGAGAGAGAGAGAGAGAGAGAGAGAGAGAGAGAGAGAGAGAGATTTCCCTGTTGGTGTGTGTTAATTAGTACAGAGCAGATAAAGGCTGAGCCTGCTGCAGCTTGTCAGTGTGTGACCTGTAGAGACGGGATGGGATGGGATTACATCTCCAGCTGCTCTCTCTCTGATCTCCACACACACACACTTCCTGTCCCACCACACCCCACCCCACCCCTCGTTACAGCCTTTATAAAGGCATGGCGTTACACGTCATTAAAGGGGATAAGCGTCATTAAAGGTATAGGCTAATAAAACGTAAGGATCGGCTAGGATCCCAGCTCAGTGTGTCAGTCGTATTACTAATAATGACGTGGAATTAGGACGGTCTCTGGAAACGTCCTGGAATAGAATGAGGAATAGTTCAGGAGCAGATCCTTCAGGAAACAACATGATCTATGAGCAATTGTTTGGCAATAGGGGAATGATCTGTAAGGGCTTGGTGGAGACATGTAAAAGTTAAGAAATGGTAGAAAGCAGTACCATGCATCCAGTATGAGGGATGGGGTGAGAGAGGACAGAGTGGTAAACCAACACCCATTCCATGAGTTGTCTATTTAAACGTATTGAGTTACACTTAAACTGTATGTGTGTAATACTTTGACATACTGCCCCCTCTTGTAAAGCCCAGCACTTGCTATTGTCATGCAGGGAAACCGGGTCCAACCCTTTTTTTACACACACACACACACACACACACACACACACACACACACACACACACCTCCAGCTGGGTTGACACCTGGTCAGCCGTAGACATTCCTAAAGACAGGAACCTTAATCCTTAGATTAGCCCAGTGTCCTGTCTGTCTGTCTGTCTGTCTGTCAGCCTGAGAATACTGGGGGAGGCTGTGCCAAGACCATACCAAGGCAGCACTGGGACTACAACTCACTACTACTCACTATGGAGCAGTCACAGGCCTCTTTAGACTCACCTAGCAACACGCTATGGGGTGTGCAGAAATTAATGTACTAGACACTGAGGGAGTGGAATTACAGAACAGGGGTATAAGCAGTAGCTTTACAGTTGTTGTTAAAGAGGATACCAGTTAAATGTGGATTCTTTGGGGGGACATTCCCATCCTCTCAGGGTCCCCATATAACATAATAGATAGCTAATACAGACCTCTCTTCTAAAAAGCTTCACAGCTTCAGACAGGCAGAGAGAGATAAACTATTTACAGCTCTGATACGGTTCTGCTGAGTGGTCTGTAGTAGAGGCTGTGCCAGTGAAAGTCCCGGGATAAACAGCTTTTCTCTTAAACCCCTGATAGCCTCACAGTTCACAGGGCTAGCAGGTTATACAGGCAGGTTAGGCTGAGGTGTGGGACTGTAGCTGGGGCTAGGGATGAGGCTGGGGCTGAGGTATGAGGCTGGGGCTGGGGCTGAGGCTGAGGTATGGGGCTAGGCTGGGGCTGGGGCTGAGGCTGAGGTATGAGGCTGGGGCTGTGGCTGGGGCTGAGGTATGGGGCTAGGCTGGGGCTGGAGCTGAGGCTGAGGTATGGGGCTAGGCTGGGGCTGAGGTATGGGGCTAGGCTGGGGCTGGGGCTGAGATATGGGGCTAGGCTGGGGCTGCGGCTGAGGCTGAGGTATGAGGCTGGGGCTGGGGCTGAGGTATGAGGCTGGGGCTGAGGTATGGGGCTAGGCTGGGGCTGGGGCTGAGATATGTGGCTAGGCTGGGGCTGAGGTATGGGGCTAGGCTGGGGCTGGGGCTGAGGTATGGGGCTAGGCTGGCGCTGGGGCTGAGGTATGGGGCTAGGCTGGGGCTGGGGCTGAGATATGTGGCTAGGCTGGGGCTGAGATATGTGGCTAGGCTGGGGCTGAGGTATGTGGCTAGGCTGGGGCTGAGGTATGGGTCTGGGGCTGTGCCTGGGGCTGTGGCTGGGACATCGGTAGATTAAACTGTCTGAAGGCTTAGTTTGAGTATAGGGCTGGGGCTGGGTCAAGAGAAGCTAGAGCAGTGTTTTCCAATTCTGGTCCTCGTGACCCAAAGTGATTCACACCTAATTCAACTAATCAACTCATCATCAAGCCTTAAGTTGAATCAGGTATGTTAGTACTAGGGCAAAAACAACATTGCACCCCTTTGGGTCCACAGGACCAGGATTGGGAAACACTGAGCTAAAGGCTGGAGGTCTGGAGGTTGGAGGTGGACAGAGGCGCCCAGGGACTGAGAGCTTTCTCCATTTCAGGGCTTGTGAATGCCACCCCACAGCTGTCTGGGCATGCATATCTGTGGGAGTATGTGTGGGGGGTGGTGGGGGCTCTGTGTCCGGTGGGTCAGTCTGAGAATGTAGAACCATTACCTCCCAAAGCGCCACTGACGCTTCTCCACACAACTGCTGTCCAGTCAGCACATCTCCACAACACCTGTCTGAATACCCCCGTGTGTGTGTGTCTCTCTCTCTCTTTCCCCATGGCCCCACACACAGACACAGGAATAGATAACACCCAAAGAGTGTGTGAACAGAACGCACACGCACACACACACACACACACACACACACACACACACCTTGTGGAAGCTCAGAAAATAGATTTACTCTGAGATACAACCAGCCAAATATCTCCCCAATAATAAAGCCATTGAACCTCTAGAACACTTCTCCATGCATCTATAAGCTCTAGAACACTTCTCTATATAATTAAGGCTATGTTTACACACACACACACACTCTGCCCTTTGCTTCGTTAGGACATTGATCCCATTAAAGTTTTTTGTTAAGACTCATCATTTACTCCCGAGTGGCGCAGTGTACTCCCGAGTGACGCAGTGGTCTATGGCACTGCATCGCAGTGTTAGCTGTGCCACTAGAGATCCTGGTTCGAATCCAGGCTCTGTCGTAGCCGGCCGTGACCGGGAGACCCATGGGACGGCGCACAATTGGCCCAGCGTTGTCCAGGGTAGGGGAGGGAATGGCCGGCAGGGATGTAGCTCAGTTGGTAGAGCATGGCGTTTGCAAAGCCAGGGTTGTGGGTTCGTTTCCCACGGGGGGCCAGTATGAAAAAAATAAAATAATAATGTATGCACTCGCTAACTGTAAGTCTCTCTGGATAAGAGTGTCTGCTAAATGACTTAAATGTAAATAACTCCTGTAATGATGGTTCTAAACCAAATAGCCCACCACTCAGGTCAGAGGGCTTGATCACACCTCTCTAACTAACCCATCAGCCCAATTATGATATTTTGCCCAATTATTGGCAAAAGATTTGATCTGATTGGTCAGAATACCTATTAGTGGCAAAATATCAGAATTTGTCTACCTGTGTAGAGAGCCCTGCTCTGACCTGAGTGGTGGGCTGTTTGGATGAGAATGTAGAACCATCATTACAGGAGTTATGATGATAGACTTAGCAAGAACCTTTAACGGGATCGATGGCCTAACAAAGCGAAGGGCAGAGTGTGTGTTAATGTGTTAATGTGTGTGTGCGTGTGTGTGTGTGTGGGAGGAAACACTCATTATCATTTGCTATAATAATGAACCTCTCCTCCTTCATAATGATAATAATGAAGCAACACCCACACAGCCAGAAGGCCTTGCAGGTTAGAGCAGAGACCTTGAGAGGAGTAAACAACATTATCTAACAGTGTCAAGGTCACAGAACACGGGATATTATGAGATGTGTTTGGAGTTGTTTATCCTAGTCTAAGACAGAGGCCTCATTTGAAAACATTTCAACATTCAAAGCATCAACCTCCACAAACACTAAACAGTAGAAACAGCAGCTCCCCTGTGAGGCCTAATGTTGGGCAGCAGATGACAACATTATGATAGGAGCTAGAGGGATCAATACATCATGAGCTCAGAATGTCATCTACTTTCCTCAATCAACGTGTGTGTGTGTGTGTGTGTGTGTGTGTGTGTGTGTGTGTGTGTGTGTGTGTGGGTGTGTGTGTATACTGTCACGAGTCAGTCAGTCGCTGGTCTATGAATATGATTATGTATCCCATTCCCAGCAGGGCAACTATAATAACCACTATCATCAGCTGTCCCAGATGATATTCTACCTTTACAGGCCGTTCCTCTGTTGTCACATTGTGACAGTCATCTGGTACATCACATTACAGCAGACTGGGTCATTTCCTGGTTAGTTATGGAATATACTGTATAAACCCAGATATAACTAAACAGGTTAGTTATGGGATATACTGTATAAACCCAGATATGATCTAAACTGGTTAGTTATGGGATATACTGTATAAACCCAGATATAACTAAACAGGTTAGTTATGGAATATACTGTATAAACCCAGATATAACTAAACAGGTTAGTTATGGAATATACTGTATAAACCCAGATATAACTAAACAGGTTAGTTATGGAATATACTGTATAAACCCAGATATAACTAAACAGGTTAGTTATGGAATATACTGTATAAACCCAGATATAACTAAACAGGTTAGTTATGGAATATACTGTATAAACCCAGATATAACTAAACAGGTTAGTTTTGGAATATACTGTATAAACCCAGATATAACTAAACAGGTTAGTTATGGGATATACTGTATAAACCCAGCCAATATTTACTTTGTAGCTGGCCTATTTAAGGGGAAATCGCTCAGTTCTGCCTCCAGGACAAGACTCATGACAATAAACGTCAACCTGCATGCAGGCAGGTAGGAGGCTTGCACCTTTCAAATCCGAGTGTGGAATGCCCTTCTTCACTCGTCTATAACATTTACGGTCAAATATTCAAAAAAGTCCCTTTACAATTCAGAACGTTGAATAAACTTCATTTGAACTTACTCTACCTGTTGTCTGCTGATTTCGTCCTGATTCGGGTGGATATATGAGACAAAATATCCACAGGAAAGTGTTATTAACCCAACTTCAAAACGCGTGTCTCTGTGTGTGGCTATCACGATTTGTTTGTTAATCACCTAACCCACTGGGCACAGACATCAATTCAACGTTTATTCCACGTTGGTTCAACGGGGAAACATTGATTCAACCAGTGTGTGCCCAGTGGGAAGGCACTCGCACAAGACGTGAGTACATGCACGCGATGCACGCATACTAACTGAATTTTGAATTTCGCTGCACCTTTAATTAATACCTACTTTAAACGAATACAATTGTATTTTATTTTATTTTGATTTAAAGTCTTGCAGGTGTTTTGCTCATGTGCCAGGTGATAGAAATCTCAACGGCAGTACCAGCGTTGTGAAAGTTGGTTTAATAATAATAATGTTTTTTCTCAAATTTCGACCCGAATAAGGACCAACCGCACAAACAACCGGTCAAGTAAGTTCAAATGTAATTTTATTCAACATTCTGGCTTGTAAGGAAACCTTCCAAGTTTTTGCAGTGCTTTAATTCAGACTGTATTACCAGAAAGCTGGTATCACACTGATTTATTAGGCAAGCAGGAGGCAAACTATATGGTGCAAAAGTGGTTTAATTAACAAAATCATGGTAGTGATGATGATAGCAATGGTTTGGTAGAATAGGCTAAAATTACAAATGCTTAACAGAAATAAACAGGTTCTGAAATCAATCCGAACTGGATCTGGCCTAGGATCAGGCTACAGGCACTGTAACATCACAGACAACCTACCCACACGGACACTCACAAATGCTTACATAAAACAAGCAAAGCCAGGTTGAAATACCTTAAAGCCTGTTGAACTTTCCCTTTGCTCTCTAAACTCTAACCCACGTAGTGACAACAACACATACTGCCGGTTTCCAACCACCACCACGAGTAGGGGAAATCCACAACATACTGTAGGTAGCATTTCATTTGAACCTCAGCTCACAGGGTGTGCAGTAGTTGTATAGCCAAATAAGGTGAAGGAAATTATGACTTCGGTACAAAATGACTGGTTGAGCATGAGGGTGGGGGGATAAGGGGGTCTCAGGAGCACTAAACACTAGGGTGTGTCCCAAATGTGCATGGGCCCTGGTCAAAAGTAGTGCACTATATAGGGTGCCATTTGGGACACAGCCTAAGTGACAAATGGTGAAATGATAGACTGATCATGTCTTTGTCAGTGGGCAAACGTACAAAATCAGCAAGGGATCAAATACTTTTTTCCCTCACTGTACAATACACAATACGGTAAAAATACTATTTATTCTTGGGGGGTAATGATGTGGTTCTGTCGCTCAGTTAGTTGGTGCTGTAATAGATTTGGATAGAAGCATCTGCTAGGTAAATGGCCATATTTCCCATGTCATATCTCAACTGCCAAACCTTCCATCTGCCATTCTGTCATCTTAATTCCTCTCAGATTTTGGGATATCCTTTGAGTGTTCTGGAACATTTATTGTGCCTCCACCTGTGTTGTTGGGTAAGATACAGCTGATTCAGACAGTGACTCATGAGTCAGAGAGAGACCACAGTTCAGACAGGTATACAGCCTCACCCTGCTGGCTGGGAATTAACCTCACTGTAACCTCGTCCTTAACGTAACCTGGTCAACACATGACTTTTTGAATGGATTAATAGCTAATATCATTTCTGTATCCCCAGCCTTGTATCATCCAGCCACTAACTCATTCTCAGCCTCTACCTCAGGCCCCAGCATCAAGGCCTAGCCCCAGCCATATACCCCATTAGCCCTATACCCCAACCCCAGCCCCAGCATCAAGCCACAGCTCAGCCCCAGCCTTGCTTCCAGACCCTACCTCAGAGCCCCATCTCCATACCCCAGTCTCTACATCAAGACCCCCAGGAATGAGCCCTAGCCCTGGGACATCTGTGGAGGCATATTCTGTCTATAAATCTGGTCGCAATGTTGGCCCTCTGGCCCCTGGCCCAGCCCTATATACCCCCTAAGGTCATCCCACACACCCCCTAAGCCTCAGGCCCCTGCACACCCCCGACGGTCACCCCGCAAGTCTCTCCCTCCTCTCGGACACACAAGGGCTTGGAAGCACCACTTTCTCCTTTGTCATCTGTCCATCCTCCCCCACCATCCATCCATCCATTCCCACCCGACATACTGCTGTCCATCTAGCACCATCAATACGTTGATTTCTCCATTCCGCCAATATTGGACACATTGATCCATCCCTATATCCATCTTCACAATAACGACAGATGCCTCTCCTTCCTCCATGCTGACACAGCAATCTGGGGAACAGACAGTGTACTAGACAGACAGGAGACTGACTGGTAGAGACAGACAGGAGACTGACTGGTAGAGACAGACAGGAGACTGACTGGTAGAGACAGACAGGAGACTGACTGGTAGAGACAGACAGGAGACTGACTGGTAGAGACAGACAGGAGACTGACTGGTAGAGACAGACAGGAGACTGACTAGTAGAGACAGACAGGAGACTGACTGGTAGAGACAGACAGGAGACTGACTGGTAGAGACAGACAGGAGACTGACTGGTCGAGATAGACGGGAGACTGACAAGTAGAGACAGACAGGAGACTGACTGGTAGAGACAGACAGGAGACTGACTGGTAGAGACAGACAGGGGACTGACTGGTAGAGACAGACGGGGGACTGGTGGAGAGACAGACAGGGGACTGGTAGAGAGACAGACAGGGGACTGGTAGAGAGACAGACAGGGGACTGGTAGGGACAGACAGGGGACTGGTAGAGACAGACAGGGGACTGGTAGAGAGTCAGACAGGGTACTGGTAGCTGGTTTGAAAAATCTGCCGTTCTGCCCTTTAGCAAGGCAGTTAAACCCCAACAACAACTGCTCCCTGGGGACCGTGGACGTTGATTAAGGCAGCCCCCTGTAAGGGTTGGGGTGAGGTGTGCAGGATATACAGTAGGCAGTAGGCAGAGATGGTGAAACAAGGATCTTTACTGGTGGTTTCTCGCACTACCCAATCCATCTCTGGGAAATACTGGTGGCCCACTTTAGCGCAGGACGTCACTCGCTATGTCAACTCCTGTTCCATATGTGCTCAAACCAAGTCCCCCCAGAATGCTCCAGCAGGGAAGTTCCTGCCACTTCCCATGCCTCAGCGACCCTGGTAACATCTATCCATTGACTTTGTAACCGATCTCCCCTCCTTTGATGGTTTCACCACCATTTTGGTGGTAGTGGATTGATTTTCTATGTCCTGTCGTTTATCACGATAAAAGAAAGGTGGAGCAAATAAGTCTCCAAAAACCAGCTGACAGCCAAAATACGAAATACTACCTAAGGCTGAAACAAATAACGAAACAGGGAGAACACTTCTCAAGTACCTGTACATAGGTCTCCGATCAGACACTGAGTAGTACTGCTGGACATAGAGAAACTAGCAGAGAAAACTGAGCAAGGGAACACAGGGAAGTGAGGGCATAAATACACAGGTGAACAGGTAGACACAGGTGACACCAATAGGATACTGATTAGTCCAGACTGTGAGTGAGGAGGTGCCTAAGGTTGTTGGAGGTGGACACCTAGTGGCTCGCTCCGGAACTGCGACCCCCTCCTGTAACAGCCCCCTGCAGCTCTCTGATTCAGAGGGGTTGGGTTAAATGCAGAAGACACATTTCAGTTGAATACATTCAGTTGGGCAACTGACTAGGTATCCCCTTCCCACATGGACAGTGTAACATCACAGACAGCCTACCAACATGGTAGGCTGTCTCTCACAAATGCTTACAGACAACAAGCAAAGTCAGGTCGAAATAGGACAGTTGAAGTCAGGGATACTTTAGCACAATGACTGGAAGTCTATGGTAACTGCTAGCAACTACCTCTAACTTCCTTCATAGTGGATGCAGATACATAAAAATGGTTTCCATGAGTTTATTTGATTGGTTGAAAGATTAACTCTGCTCATTTGTAAATCATGCGTGGCGGCCGCTCAAGACTTCAGCTTTTTCATATTTTGGCACCAACCCTCTCCCTTTGAAGTCTATCTGTGGGGTTTTGACCAGAGGTGGTGCCTCCTCTTGACAACGCTTCGCTCTAACGTTTTGCTCCAACGCTTCAAGTCGCTTAAAATGTGCAGAAAGTAGAGAAGAGCTCAACTTTTACTACCACTCTGCGTGCCCTCGTTGAAAATGAATGGGGGCGGAACTTCTCCTGACAAATTTGTTGTTGGTGAAAACCCACTGTATGAGACCTTGGCTGCTTACCGTCTGTAACGGGCATGAGGCTTGGACTTGAGCGCGAGTGTGATGCCCTGTCACTAGGGGTGTAACGATTCGTTTTAACAACGATTCGATTTGTATCACGATTCGTGGTTGTCGATACGATTCAAGGACGATATTGGTTCATTTAGAACGATACGATCCGAAACGATTCAGTGACTTGAAATCGATTCAGTAACCTTTTAGCCAAAAATTCACCAGTGTGACTGAAATAAATACCTGGATACTGGACAATGCAGGTGAAGTTTCCTAGATTCCTGTTTCTTGTAAGGACCGCAATGGTGGCTTGATAATTTCTCGCTCGTCGGCTTCTCCTCTATCGTCCGCCATGCTATGTTTTGTTGTCTTTGCGCCTTTGCGCTGCTGCTGGCGCGGGCGATGACGTCACGGATAGGCAGACTGAATCGAGTAATGTTTAAAGCCTTTATCATTAAAAGTGCTAAGAAAAAACATCCATATAAAGTCTGACGTGCTTAAATCCAATGGGTTATTTCCTAGTATCGATACAATCGATTTATTACATTTTAAAACGATGTTAGATTGATATATGTTGTCCAAAAGGCCAACTCGCCGAGCACAGATCGATGTAGTTGGATCATAGGAATATAAATCGATACATCGATGTAGGAGATGGATCGTTACACCCCTACCTGTCACAATGGTGTATTCTAGTTTTAGTTTAGAAAGGTATTCCCATTGCTCACCTCATGTCTAGGAGTAGATGACTGTCATTTGAGCACCTATGCTTATTACAAGTTTAACCACAGTATCCTCTTCAAAACAAACAGGGCTGCATGGGGCAGTGTACCGGTGTGTAGGTGCAAGTGCAACCTAACCTGTTGAACTTTCCCTTTGCTCTCTAAACTCTAACCCACGTAGTGACAACAACACATACTGCCGGTTTCCAACCACCACCACGAGTAGGGGAAATCCACAACATACTGTAGGTAGCATTTCATTTGAACCTCAGCTCACAGGGTGTGCAGTAGTTGTATAGCCAAATAAGGTGAAGGAAATTATGACTTCGTTACAAAATGACTGGTTGAGCATGAGGGTGGGGGGATAAGGGGGTCTCAGGAGCACTAAACACCAGGGTGTGTCCCAAATGTGCATGGGCCCTGGTCAAAAGTAGTGCACTATATAGGGTGCCATTTGAGAGTGACAAATGGTGACCTGGGCCCAATTTCCCGATAGTGATGGAACTTTGGCTTACGAGTGTTTTAACTATGCCTCTTTCCTACAACGGTCGTAACATGCGTCTCCCAAAACACCACGCAGAGAGAACGGTCGTAACATGCGTCTCCCAAAACACCACGCAGAGAGAACGGTCGTAACATGCGTCTCCCAAAACACCACGCAGAGAGAACGACCGTAACATGCGTCTCCCAAAACACCACGCAGAGAGAACGGCCGTAACATGCGTCTCCCAAAACACCACGCAGAGAGAACGGTCGTAACATGCGTCACCCAAAACACCACGCAGAGAGAACGGTCGTAACATGCGTCTCCCAAAACACCACGCAGAGAGAACGGTCGTAACATGCGTCTCCCAAAACACCACGCAGAGAGAACGGTCGTAACATGCGTCACCCAAAACACCACGCAGAGAGAACGGTCGTAACATGCGTCTCCCAAAACACCACGCAGAGAGAACGGTCGTAACATGCGTCTCCCAAAACACCACGCAGAGAGAACGGTCGTAACATGCGTCTCCCAAAACACCACGCAGAGAGAACGGTCGTAACATGCGTCACCCAAAACACCACGCAGAGAGAACGGTCGTAACATGCGTCTCCCAAAACACCACGCAGAGAGAACGGTCGCTAAGTGCGTCATTAGAGCATGTGTCGATTCTGATAGGATCGAAAGAAAGGGAGTGCTGCTCTCGGATCAGCTTTCTCCATTCAAATCTTTCCTTAACGTTATAATTATTTCACAATACTGACAACGGATCAGCTCCTAGAGAGATATTTCCACCTACGGCTGCAAATATTGAGGCAGCTTATTCTAATGCTTACCCAATAAAAATGCACTAAATCACAGATTTGGCACATCAATGCGCACGTTAGGCTACACATCATGAAATATATTGAGACAAATTACAGACAGCAGCCTACAAGTAGAAAAATATAACAGAATTGATTGAATATGAAATGTATTTCGATATGACTGAAACGGGCCTATAGCCTACTCTATATATTTTAATGCAGTCATCCCGGTTTTCATTTGAAGCATCTTTTTATATGTCGCTTGTTTGTATCAATTGTAAAGACATTGACAACTTTGAATTTGTAGTCAACTTTGTTCTGAATTTATTGGTGGTCACAGAGAGATGGATAAACCATGTGATTCTATGTTTATTTTGGGGGGTAATGATGTGGTTCTGTCGCTCAGTTAGTTGGTGCTGTAATAGCTTTGGATAGAAGCATCTGCTAGGTAAATGGCCATATTTCCCATGTCATATCTCAACTGCCAAACCTATAACTTCCATCTGCTATTCTGTCAGCTTAATTCCTCTCAGATTTTGGGATATCCTTTGAGTGTTCTGCAACATGTAGCCTTTTGAATGGATTAATAGTTAATATCATTTCTGTATCCCCAGCCTTGTATCATCCAGCCACTAACTCATTCTCAGCCTCTACCTCAGGCCCCAGCATCAAGGCCTAGCCCCAGCCATATACCCCAGCAGCCCTATACCCCAACCCCAGCCCCAGCATCAAGCCACAGCTCAGCCCCAGCCTTGCTTCCAGACCCTACCTCAGAGCCCCATCTCCATACCCCAGTCTCTACATCAAGACCCCCAGGAATGAGCCCTAGCCCTGGGACATCTGTGGAGGCATATTCTGTCTATAAATCTGGTCGCAATGTTGGCCCTCTGGCCCCTGGCCCAGCCCTATATACCCCCTAAGGTCATCCCACACACCCCCTAAGCCTCAGGCCCCTGCACACCCCCGACGGTCACCCCGCAAGTCTCTCCCTCCTCTCGGACACACAAGGGCTTGGAAGCACCACTTTCTCCTTTGTCATCTGTCCATCCTCCCCCACCATCCATCCATCCATTCCCACCCGACATACTGCTGTCCATCTAGCACCATCAATACGTTGATTTCTCCATTCCGCCAATATTGGACACATTGATCCATCCCTATTTCCATCTTCACAATAACGACAGATGCCTCTCCTTCCTCCATGCTGACACAGCAATCTGGGGAACAGACAGTGTACTAGACAGACAGGAGACTGACTGGTAGAGACAGACAGGAGACTGACTGGTAGAGACAGACAGGAGACTGACTGGTAGAGACAGACATGGAACTGGTAGAGAGACAGACAGGGGAGAGTGAGTGAAACAGTGGAGAGAGTAAAACAGTAGAGGGTGAAACAGTAGCGGGAGTGAAACAGTGGAGAGAGTGAAACAGTGGAGAGAGTGAAACAGTAGAGGGTGAAACAGTAGCGGGAGTGAAACAGTGGAGAGAGTGAAACAGTGGAGAGAGTGAAACAGTGGCCAGAGAGTGAAACAGTGGAGAGAGTGAATCAGTGGCCAGAGAGACAGTATGGGATCAGACAGATCAATAGTGTAAATTAGCTCTTCTTGTAGAACCATTCACATGGAAATACCACTTTCACAGTTACTAATGGGGGCCGGAGTGTGTGAGTATGTGTGTGTTGGGGGGGCAGAGTGTGTGTGTGTGGGGAGGTGGGGGGATAGAGTGTGTGTGGAGGGGGGGTCGGGGGATAGAGTGTGTGTGAGGGGGGAGGTGGGGGGGCAGAGTGTGTGTGGAGGGGGGGTGGGGGGATAGAGTGTGTGTGGAGGGGGGGTCGGGGGATAGAGTGTGTGTGAGGGGGGAGGTGGGGGGGCAGAGTGTGTGTGGAGGGGGGGTCGGGGGATAGAGTGTGTGTGAGGGGGGAGGTGGGGGGGCAGAGTGTGTGTGGAGGGGGGGTGGGGGGATAGAGTGTGTGTGAGGGGGGAGGTGGGGGGATAGAGTGTGTGTGAGGGGGGAGGTGGGGGGGCAGAGTGTGTGTGGGGGGATAGAGTGTGTGTGAGGGGAGAGGTGGGGGGGCAGAGAGTGTGTGTGTGGGGGGGGGTTCACATACATCTGCTAACCCTCCCTACTAACGGGTTGCAAATGGACGGCCACTGTTTGGGTAAGTGGCCCTAGAACGACTTGACACGGTCAATAAGGACTTTCACTCCCTTCCCAACCCCTATCTCTCTTTGTCTGTCTCTCTCCCTCTCTCTCTCTCACACACACACTGTACACACATAGAGAGAGAGCGAGGGAGAGACCCACACACTCAAACAAACACATACATTCTGATTCTCCAAATGTGCATCGAGAATCATCCGCTGCTTGAACACGGTATTGCAGATTTGATGAGTGACTGAAGCACGTTATGGGAGTGACTGAAGCATGTTGTATGAGTGACTGAAACATTTTACAGGAGTGACTGAAGCATGTAAAATCAAAATAAAATCAAATCAAATTGTATTTGTCACATGCGCCGAATACAACAGGTGTAGACCTTACAGTGAAATGCTTACTTACAAGCCCTTAACCAACAATGCAGTTTTAAGAAAGAATACCAAATTATTATTTTTTAAACACACTAAAAAATACTATATAAAATAATATGAAATAAAAGTAACAAATAATTAAAGAGCAGCAGTAAAAATAACAATAGCGAGGCTATATACAGGGGGTACCGGTACCGAGTCAATGTGCGGGGGCATCGGTTAGTCGAGGTAATTGAGGTATAGTCCCGTGTAGCTCAGTTGGTAGAGCATGGCGTTTGCAACGCCAGGGTTGTGGGTTCTTTTCCCACGGGGGACCAGTATGAAAAAAAATGCATGCACTCACTAACTGTAAGTCGCTCTGGATAAGAGCGTCTGCTAAATGACTAAAATGTAATGTAAATGTAATATGTACATGTAGGTTATTAAAGTGACAATGCATAGATAATAAACAGAGAGTAGCAGCAGCGTAAAAGAGGGGGGGGGGGCAATGCAAATAGTCTGGGTAGCCATTTGATTAGACGTTCAGGAGTCTTATGGCTTGGGGGTAGAAGCTGTTTAGAAGCCTCTTTGACCTAGACTTGGCGCTCCGGTACCGCTTGCCGTGTGGTAGCAGAGAGAACAGTCTATGACTAGGGTGGCTGGAGTCTTTGACAATTTTTTAGGGCTTTCCTCTGACACCACCTGGTATAGAGGTCCTGGATGGCAGGAAGCTTGGCCCCAGTGATGTACTGGGCCGTACACACTACCCTCTGTAGTGCCTTGCGGTCGGAGGCCGAGCAGTTGCTATACCAGGCAGTGATGCAACCAGTCAGGATGCTCTCGATGGTGCAGCTGTAGAACCTTTTGAGGATCTAAGGACCCCATGCCAAATCTTTTCAGTCTCCTTAGGGGGAATAGGTTTTGTTGTGCCCTCTTCACGACTGTCTTGGTGTGCTTGGACCATGTTTGTTTGTTGATGATGTGGACACCAAGGAACTTGAAGCTCTCAACCTGCTCCACTACAGCCCCGTCGATGAGAATGGGGGCGTGCTCGGTCCTCTTCTTTTTCCTGTAGTCCACAATCATCTCCTTTGTCTTGATCACGTTGAGGGAGAGGTTGTTGTCCTGGCACCACACAGCCAGGTCTCTGACCTCCTCCCTATAGGCTGTCTCGTCGTTCTCTGTGATCAGGCCTACCACTGTTGTGTCGTCAGCAAACTTAATGATGGTGTTGGAGTCGTGCCTGGCCATGCAGTCATGAGTGAACAGGGAGTACAGGAGGGGACTGAGCACGCAACCTGAGGGGCCCCCGTGTTGAGGATCAGCGTGGCGGATGTGTTGTTACCTACCCTTACCACCTGGGGGAGGCCAGTCAGGAAGTCCAGGATCCAGTTGCAAAGGGAGGTGTTTAGTCCCAGGGTCCTTAGCTTAGTGATGAGCTTTGAGGGCACTGTGGTGTTGAACGCTGAGCTGTAGTCAATGAATAGCATTCTCACATTGGTGTTCCTTTTGTCCAGGTGTGAAAGGGTAGTGTGGAGCGAAATAGAGATTGCATCATCTGTGGATCTGTTGGGGCGGTATGCAAATTGGTGTGGGTCTAGTGTTTCTGGGATAATGGTGTTGTGAGCCATGACTTGCCTTTCAAAGTACTTCATGGCTACATACATGAGTATTACGGGTCGGTAGTCATTTAAACAGGTTACCTTAGTGTATGAAGCATGTTACAGGAGTGACTGAAATATGTTATAGGAGTGACTGAAGCATGTTATAGGAGTGTGTGAGGCATGTTATAGGAGTGACTGAAGCATGTTATGAGTGACTGAAGCATTTTACAGGAGTGACTGAAGCATGTCATAGGAGTGAATGAAGCATGTTACAGGAGTGACTGAAATATGTTATAGGAGTGACTGAAGCATGTTATAGGAGTGTGTGAGGCATGTTATAGGAGTGACTGGAGCATGTTATAGGAGTGACTGAAGCATGTTATAGGAGTGTGTGAGGCATGTTATAGGAGTGACTGAAGCACGGGGGCCAGTATGAAAAATGTATGCACTCACTAATTGTAAGTCGCTCTGGATAAGAGCGTCTGCTAAATGACTAAAATGTCAATTGGATCACTAAAAAAAGTTATAGGAGTGACTGAAGCATCTTATAGGAATGTGTGAGCCATGTTACAGACATTGAGTCAGTGAATCCTGGGGTCTGAGTAATGTAAGGGGCTTGTGGGGGATTTCCTTCAGTTCTGATAGAATGTAACTGTATTTGTGTGTACTTCCAGTACATCTCTCTGTCTGTATCTCTCCCTTCCTCTACCCATCCACAACCCTCCTCACCCCTCGTCTCTGCCTAGCTAGCCCTCAGCAGACCACCGTTATCCCTCTGATGTGATTCTCACTGACAAACTGGGTTAATGGAACAAATTGTAAGAATGTATTACCAAAGGCCATACCAATTGTTCTGTTCAGCGCTGGGCTCTGCATTTGTGTGTGCATTGTTGTTAGATCAGGGCATTACTTACTGGTTTGTTAAAGAAACACGTTTAAATCCATCAGCATCATTGCGTGATGCACAGATTTACTGTGGGATCCATTTGTGGAATGGCAGAATGGGTACAAATGGATAAAGTGCATGGAAAATTATGTCTAAGTTTCATACATACAAATGCATTTGGTCTATTGCGTTCAACAACTGCAAGGTGGTGTAGAAAAGTCATAGCATTAGGCTAGCTGTAGTATAGTATAGCAGACATGGAGTTAAAGGGTTTTAAAGATAGTTCCTTTCTCAGCAAGTCGCCCTTTCCCCCTCCGAAAACAATTCTGCTGAAAAGATTTACCAACGGGCTTCACTTACTGGCTTTGGGGGATGGGAGGAAGGATAGGGGGGGCAAGGCAGGGTCATGGGGGAAGGTGGGGGCCTCTCTCCTCTCTTTCTTTTCTCTTTCTCTCTGGCAGGAAAGAAAGCGGTCGGGGAGGGAGAGTCGCCAGAGATGGGGGAGGGACTGAAGCGAGAGCGCGGCCTATTGGAAGACAGGCAGAGCGCTGTGTGATGGATTGACTCAGTATGGATCGAGTTACACCATTTGCCGTGCATTAGATTGTTTTTCTGGCTGCCCACTGCAAGCTAACAACGACAAGTTGGACTATTCGTGATTTTGTGATTGTATAGCAACTAAAAAGGATAAAAAAATATCTACCCCGATGAGGTGAGTTTATTCTTTAAACCCGCAACGAGCAGCGAAAGTGTCCTTGCAAACTGAAGGGGAAAGGTTGTATTTGTTGCAGCCTGAGTCGGCTTGTAGGGCTGCCCTGCACAAGTGGTGAATGCTACAGAAATAGTTGTCGACCAGGCTATTTATACATGGGCTTTCTTCGTATTGGCTGCAGCCTATATTCTCATAGTTTATGAAACATTATCATTCTGCTTGTATCTCTTATGCCTGATTTGTTCTCTATGCGCGCTCAGTGCTGAACGGAAAGCGTACTTCTCTTATTTACGTTTTCCCTCTGGTTTTAAAGTTAATAATCAAGGGGTATGAATGGGGGCGGTAATGAATGTACGAGGGGACTGTAGCGCTATTTGATCACGGTTGAGCTTTGAAGATCAGTAAGCAGTGAGCCGGGCCCAAGGACGCAGAGAGAGAGAGAGAGGAGTCCGCGTCTCTGAATTAATGTCCGCGGTCCGCGACTGGAAAAGAGAAGTGTGGAGACCTTATGGCCCTGGGAATAAGGAATTATATACGTTTATAACTCCACCAAATGGAATTATTATAATGGATTAACATTATAGGGATATAGCCTTCATTGGGATTGTAAAGAGATCTGCCATACGCTTTCATGAATCATTTTGGAACCACAAGGTAGGTTGTTGGTGTTCATATTAAACCGTTTGAAAAGTGCTTAAATGGGTTTGTTAAATGTTTTTTTTCCTTAACATTCGTTTGGCTATAGTTTTCGTCCTATAGAGATTGGTACAGAATTCAGAATAGATGTTTGCTGACGCCACTTTCATATAACAGCACTTTATTGTTGGAGTGAATAAAGTAATAGTCTAATTAGATTATTATTCTTTAATGGATAGATGGTCAGGTAAACATGATATTTACAGAGAAGATAAGAGTTTGCTATTTTTCTAATACTGTGGCGCAGATAAGATAGATAGATATAAGATCAAATTGATGAGCCCTGATTGTTGATTTAAAGCGCAGGGGGGAAAAGCTTTTCTCACATTGTGTTGGGGGTCGTTACGGTGTACAGGCATGTAGGAAATGGGAATAAGATGTGAACTTTTACATTCTCACACAGTGGACTTTGGTACTGATCAACAGAACATGACCAGCGAAATTGCACCTTCATTGTGATTGTGAAACGGGCTATTTTATTAGGGCTTGTCCAACAGTTATTGGCGTTAGGTTGGATAGGTAGGCGACTACTTTACGCGTTATCCAATGCTTAATTTCATTTGTTGTTAGATTGTATTTTAGTAAGATACAGGTCTAAACATGTTGGCAAATAGGGATGGTTGATTAGCCTAAATAAATCAGTGTTGCCTGTGAACTAAGCAGCCAATGTTCCGCGATGGCAGGGAGCTTTTAGCGCCGAGCCCATCCCTGCATTAGCGGCGCAATCAATTCTCTCCTATCCCCATTACTGGTGTGTCACTCCTCTGCTCTCCCTCCCTTCTTTGTTGTCTTTCGCATTTCATGTGGAGTATAAAGGTTAGCACAGATCCATTTTGAATGCGTTCCCTCCCAGCCGGGACAATAGGTGTTGTGGAGCCGGGATGTGGCTTGGGTCCACGGGCACTAGAAAGCTTCCCCCCACGCACTCTCCCTGGACTGCCCTGTCCGCTACGGTAAATAGACAGATTGTCCCGCAGCTCTGGATCCCTAAACATCTGTGTTCTACTCCAGTGATAGGATGAATGGGTTAAGGTTAGGGGGAGTTGGGGTGGGGTAGTGTAGGGGTTAACGTGGGAGAATGAATGAAACGGCGCAATAGAGTCAGTTAATTGAATGACAGCCGTGGAAGGACTGTGTCGGAAGATAAGTTATTCAAGTCAATATTCACACGCTGTATGTAGTGTTTAGGAGGGCCGTGCTCCATTTAGTTCAGTTAGATAAATGCTTTTGGTAAAATTAGCAAATAATTTATGCCCTTCTGATTATTATGTGACATATATAATATCACAAGTCCTAGATTTCTTTGTGTCTGAAATTATATGGAAAGTTTAATTTTATTTTAAACCCATGTTTTAAGGGTAAAAGTAATCCAGTAACCTCCATTCACCCTGGACAGTAGTAGCATGTCTACATGGTCTCCAGGCTCAAATCCATCAAAATACAGTGAGGGAAAAAAGTATTTGATCCCCTGCTGATTTTGTATGTTTGCCCACTGACAAAGACATGATCAGTCTATAATTTTAATGGTAGGTTTATTTGAACAGTGAGAGGCAGAATAACATATAATTGTTGCCTTAGCCGTGTGTTTTGGGTCATTGTCATGCTGGAATACCCATCCACGACCCATTTTCAATGCCCTGGCTGAGGGAAGGAGGTTCTCACCCAAGATTTGACGGTACATGGCCCCGTCCATCGTCCCTTTGATGCGGTGAAGTTGTCCTGTCCCCTTAGCAGAAAAACACCCCCAAAGCATAATGTTTCCACCTCCATGTTTGACGGTGGGGATGGTGTTCTTGGGGTCATAGGCAGCATTCCTCCTCCTCCAAACACGGCGAGTTGAGTTGATTCCAAGGCGTTTGCAATGCCAGGGTTGTGGGTTCGATTCCCACGGGGGGCCAGTATGAAAAAAAAAAAGAATGTATGCACTCACTAACTGTAAGTCGCTCTAGATAAGAGCGTCTGCTAAATGGCTAAAATGTAAAATGCCAAAGAGCTCGATTTTGGTCTCATCTGACCACAACACTTTCACCCATTTCTCCTCTGAATCATTCAGATGTTCATTGGCAAACTTCAGACGGCGTAGTGTGTCCTTCACGGCGTAGTGTGCTTTCTTGGTTACTATGGTCCCAGCTGCCTTGAGATCATTGACAAGATCCTCCCGTGTAGTTCTGGGCTGATTCCTCACCGTTCTCATGATCATTGCAACTCCATGAGGTGAGATCTTGCATGGAGCCCCAGGCCGAGGGAGATTGACAGTTATTTTGTGTTTCTTCCATTTGAGAATAATCGCACCAACTGTTGTCACCTTCTCACCAAGCTGCATGGCGATGGTCTTGTAGCCCATTCCAGCCTTGTGTAGGTCTACAATCTTGTCCCTTACATCCTTGGAGAGCTCTTTGGTCTTGGCCATTGTGGAGAGTTTGGAATCTGATTGATTGATTGCTTCTGTGGACAGGTGTCTTTTATACAGGTAACAAACTGAGATTAGGAGCACTCCCTTTAAGAGTGTGCTCCTAATCTCAGCTCGTTACCTGTATAAAAGACACCTGGGAGCCAGAAATCTTTCTGATTGAGAGGGGGTCAAATACTTATTTCCCTTATTAAAATGCAAATCAATTTATAACTTTTTTTACATGCGTTTTTCTGGATTTCTTTGTTGTTATTCTGTCTCTCACTGTTCAAATAAACCTACCATTAAAATTATAGACTGATAATTTCATTGTCAGTGGGCAAACGTACAAAATCAGCAGGGGATCAAATACTTTTTTTCCTCACTGTATGAATATATTCATGAATATGTAGGTGGTCATTTATCATATAGCAGCAACTTGAACAGTTGACTTACATTAAGTGACTTACAGTTAACACATATTCAGTATATGGCCTATGCTGGAATCAAACCCACAACTCTGGTGTTGTGCTAGTACCAAACCCACAACTCTGGTGTTGTGCTAGTACCAAACCCACAACTCTGGTGTTGCGCCAGTACCAAACCCACAACTCTGGTGTTGCCAGTACCAAATCCACAACTCTGGTGTTGCGCCAGTACCAAACCCACAACTCTGGTGTTGCCAGTACCAAATCCACAACTCTGGTGTTGTGCTAGTACCAAACCCACAACTCTGGTGTTGCGCCAGTACCAAACCCACAACTCTGGTGTTGCGCCAGTACCAAACCCACAACTCTGGTGTTGTGCCAGTACCAAACCCACAACTCTGGTGTTGTGCCAGTACCAAACCCCACAACTATTGTGTTGCCAGCCCCAATAGCAGCTGTGTAACTGGCAGCGTAACTATAACAGATCTGTGAACAGCAGCTGACCTCTGTTGGTTCTTCCATCTCACTGGCCAACCCCTACAAAGTCATATTGTGCTGAATGGGAAATTAACCAACTTTAACTCCTTTAATCAGGTTTGTTAATTCCAATAGTACTATCCCTAACCCCCAGAGAGTTGGGTCAGTGAAGGGCCACTAGTACTATCCCTAACCCCCAGAGAGTTGGGTAAGTGAAGGGCCACTACTACTAACCCTAATCCCCAGAGAGTTGGGTAAGTAAATAAATAAAATAAATTGGTCATTTAGCAGACGCTCTTATCCAGAGCGACTTACAGGAGCAATTAGGGTTAAGTGCCTTGCTCAAGGGCACAGACAGATTTTTCACCTAGTCGGCTCGGGGATTAGAACCAGCGACCTTTCGGTTACTGGCACAACGCTCTTAACCACTACTACTAACCCTAATCCCCAGAGAGTTGGGTAAGTGAAGGGCCACTACTACTAACCCTAACCCCCAGAGAGTTGGGTAAGTGAAGGGCCACTACTACTAACCCTAACCCCCAGAGAGTTGGGTAAGTGAAGAGCCACTACTACTAACCCTAACCCCCAGAGAGTTGGGTAAGTGAAGGGCCACTACTACTAACCCTAACCCCCAGAGAGTTGAGTCAGTGAAGGGCCACTACTACTAACCCTAATCCCCAGAGAGTTGGGTAAGTGAAGGGCCACTACTACTAACCCTAATCCCCAGAGAGTTGGGTCAGTGAAGAGCCACTACTACTAACCCTAACCCCCAGAGAGTTGGGTCAGTGAAGGGCCACTACTACTAACCCTAATCCCCAGAGAGTTGAGTCAGTGAAGGGCCACTACTACTAACCCTAACCCCCAGAGAGTTGGGTAAGTGAAGGGCCACTACTACTAACCCTAACCCCCAGAGAGTTGAGTCAGTGAAGGGCCACTACTACTAACCCTAATCCCCAGAGAGTTGGGTAAGTGAAGGGCCACTACTACTAACCCTAACCCCCAGAGAGTTGGGTAAGTGAAGGGCCACTACTACTAACCCTAACCCCCAGAGAGTTGGGTAAGTGAAGGGCCACTACTACTAACCCTAACCCCCAGAGAGTTGAGTCAGTGAAGAGCCACTACTACTAACCCTAACCCCCAGAGAGTTGGGTAAGTGAAGGGCCACTACTACTAACCCTAACCCCCAGAGAGTTGGGTAAGTGAAGAGCCACTAGTACTAACCCTAACCCCCAGAGAGTTGAGTCAGTGAAGGGCCACTACTACTATCCCTAACCCCCAGAGAGTTGGACAGTGTTAGGGGCAGTAGCTCCATTGTACAGCCCAACCAAAAGCCTCTATTGTTCCCGTCACACCTGCAGCTCTGGCCTTTGTGCTTCACTACAGCTGAACTACCATGGAGAACAGCCTTTCTCCTCTTACAATCCACCTCTCACGAAGGTATATGGAAAAGGAGGGAAAGAGAGAGAACAGCCTTTCTCCTCTTACACCCCTCTACACACGAAGGGAAAGAAAGAGGGAGGAAAGGAGGCCATGAAGAGAGGAGGGAGGGAGGGAGGGTGTGAGGTGGCACAGCCTTCTTTCTCTGCCAACTCTCTCTGTAGCAACAAGTCAGACTCTTCAGATGTAATCCTCAGTAAACACTGAGATGACTGGCTGGTGTTGTTATTGAAGATCAGGAGAGGGAGCAGTAATGGTTTCTCTAGTCTGGTCTGATGGAGGTCTGCTAATTGTCTGGCTGCTCGG
This sequence comes from Coregonus lavaretus, assembly GCF_964263955.1. Taxonomy (NCBI): domain Eukaryota; kingdom Metazoa; phylum Chordata; class Actinopteri; order Salmoniformes; family Salmonidae; genus Coregonus; species Coregonus lavaretus. The sequence goes on from NW_028157426.1 coordinate 71,194, forward strand.
TCACACACTGATTACTTTCCCAAAGCCCTGATGAGGACAACAAAGTTATTTAGTACATCCAATTTGGCATGGCCGCACACACACGTATGCATGTAGTCAAGCACACACATGCACATGCACGCACGTAGTCAAGCACACACTTGCACACACACTGGGAATGCTACAAGGAATATCTTAATTTTATTCAGTGAAATCCAGTAAAAGTAATACTATCAGCTTTTACTGAGGTAAACGTGAGGTCTGAAACTAAACTTCAGTTATTTGATTTCCTCTACGTTGTGTGTGTGACTGTGTGTTTTTGGTTTTACTATCCTTGTGGGGACCAGAAGTCCTCACGAGGATACTATAAAACAAGAACAATTTTGACAAGTGGGGACAATTCGATGGTCCCCACAAGAAAAAAGTAAATTTTAGGCTTAGGGGTTAGGTTTAGGATTAGAATTAGGGTTTGGGATTAGGGTTAAGGGTTTGTAGGTTAGGTTTACGGTTAGAGGTTATGGAAAATAGGATTCTGAATGGGAATAAATTGTTTGGTCCCCACAGGTATAGTAAAACAAACGTGTGTGTGTGTGTAACATAGGGCTGGATGACAAACAGAGTTGCCCCTGGAGCAGCATCTATTGTTCAGTGGTGTTCAGTGGTGTTGTATTCACCCTGGTCACACTGATGGAGGGGTATTTACAACAACACACAGGGTGGAATGAGGGGGGTCACATTACTATAATCTTATTGTGTACCACAGTTGATTGGGCTGATTCCTCCACAGCACCAGTTGTACTGACCTGCAGGAGAGGAGACTGCTCTGGTGTTGTTTCTACAGGCAGACTGCGGAGAGAGAGAGAGAGAGAGAGAGAAATAACTATACATACACTATGTCCAACAATCACAGAAGCTGGACTAAATATATATATATATATATATATATATATATATATATATATATATATATATATATATATATATATATATATGCAGAGAGGAAGTCATGTCCACACTGATTGCTGCTCCCAATCTGTAAGTTCTTTGTTATCCTTGTGCTAGTTAAAACGTTACGACAATATAGGTGTTGGTCAGGTTCTGTGATTGAAACACTGTAACTAGAACAAGCTTCATAAGTCAACTTGGTGCAGAGCCTGCCAATGAGAAACAACCAGCCAACAACCCCCGCCACACACACACACACACACACACACACCCTCCTCTTGGTGTTTAAACAGAGTGAGTCTGAGCCAACAACATCAGCAGTGGGAGAGTGATTGTAGGATACTGAAAAGCCTGTAATAACAGACAGAGAGAGGAGAGAGGAGGAGGGGAAGGCTGAACAGGACAGAGTTGCGTGACTAGCTCTATTCCTGCGTCTCAGGGCCTGTCGAGGCCTACGGACACGCACACGTGCACACACACACACACACACTCTGCAGGGCAGGAATAGGATAGTGAATAGGGAACATGTTAGGTTGGCCTCAGATTGAGGGTAATTTTAGCAGGCTGACCCCTCCATGTCTCCCCTTCCTCTCCCTCTCTGTTCTGTTTTACATTAGAGCTGCTCAAGAAAGACTGCTACTCCACCACTAGGCATCATGGGAAGTTACAGCCCAAGTGTTTTTCTCTGGAACAGTTTAGAGAGCCACAATAACAGAGAGAGGGAGTTTTAAAAAGAATGAGAGAGAGTAGGAAGGAAGGAAGGAAGGAAGGAAGGAAGGAAGGAAGGAAGGAAGGAAGGAAGGAAGAAAGGAAGAAACAGAGAGTTAGAGAGGGAGAGAATCCTTAAGAAGGGAGGTTAATGATTTACCTGTGAATAAATGATTAACCTGTGAAAGGAGCCTTGTCGTCTCTTGAAGCAGCCTTGAGGCTGTATAGTAATGCTCTATAATGATCATATCATTTCCCATGGTTTATACTTTTATTGATTGTATCTGTATTCATTGTTTTCTTCTTAGCTATTTAATTATCAGTTGTTGTCTCGAGAACTGTTTCGAAAAGAAGACGTTTTATCTAGGGCAACTTTTTGGAATTGATATGATGATCTGGATTGTAGGGAGAGTAACAGCAGCAGGGATAGTGCCAGATTTTGGCAATTAAGCTAGCATGCTAGCTGTTCTGGTAGACTTCCAGTCAATGCACTAATGCTAGTTAGCAATGGCTCGCGAAACTACAGTGCCTTCAGAGAGTATTCACAGCCCTAGACCTTTTCCACATTTTGATTTGTTACAGCCTACATTTTAAAATGGGTTAAATTGAGATTTGGTTTCACTGATCTACACACAATACCCCATAATGTCAAAGTGGAGTTATGTTTTTAGAAATGAAAACTGAAAAGTCAGTTAAGAACAAATTCTTATTGACAATGAAGGCCTACACCGGCCAATTGTGCGCCGCCCTATGGGACTCCCAATCACGGCCGGTTGTGATAAAGCCTGGACTCGAACCAGGGGGTCTGTAGTGACGCCTCAAAGCACTGAGATGCAGTGCCTTAGACCACTGCGCCACTCGGGAGCCCATAAGTATTCAACCTTTTTGTTATGGCAAGCCTAAATAAGTTCAGGAGTAAAAATGTGCTTACAAGTCACATAATAAGTTGCATGGACTCACTCTGTGTGCAATAATAGTGTTTAAATGACTACCCCATCTCTGTACCCCACACATACAATTATCTGTAAGGTCCCTCAGTCGAGCAGTGAATATCAAGCACAGATTCAACCACAAAGACCAGGGAAGGAAACCGCTCAGGGATTTCACCATGAGGCCAATGGTGACTTTAAAACAGTTACAGAGTTGAATGTCTGTGATATGAGAAAACGGAGGATGGATCAACAACATTGTAGTTACTCCACAATACTAACATAAATTACAGAGTGAAAAGAAGGAAGCCTGTACAGAATAAAAATATTCCCAAACATGGATCCTGTTTGCAATAAGGCACTGAAGTAAAACTGTTAAAAATGTTTTTTGTCCTGAATACAAAGCGTTAGCCTCCCGTGTAGCTCAGTTGGTAGAGCATGGCGCTTGCAATGCCAGGGTTGTGGGTTGGATTCCCACGTGGGGCCAGTATGAAAAATGTATGCAGTCACTAACTGATAGTCGCTCTGGATAAGAGCGTCTGCTAAATGACTAAAATGTAAATGTAAAAATGTTATGTTTGGGGCAAATCCAACACAACACATCACTGAGTACCACTCTTCATATTTTTAAGCATGGTGGTGGCTGCATCATGTTATGGGTATGCTTGTCATCGGCAAGGACTAGGGAGTTTTTTAGGATAAAAATAAACCGAATAGAGCTAACCACAGGCAAAATCCGAGAGGAAAACTTGGTTCAGTCTGTTTTCCAACAGACACTGGGAGACAAATGTACCTTTTAGCAGGACAATTACCTAAAGGCCAAATATACACTGGAGTTGTTACTAAGACGACATGGAATGTTGTTGAGTGGCCTAGTTACAGTTTTGACTTAAATCGGCTTGAAAATCTATGGTAAGACTTGAAAATGTCTGTCTAGCAATGATCATGAACCAACTTGACAGAATAATGGGCAAATATTGTACAATCCAGGTGAGCAAAGCTCTTAGAGACTTACCCAGGAAGACTCACAGCTGTAATCGCTGCCAAAGGTGATTCTAACATGTAATGACCCAGGGGGTTGAATACTTATCTAATCAACATACTGTATATTCATTAGTGTTATATTTTCCATATAAAAAAAAATATGATGTTCACATTTTTCTTCCACTTTGACATTACAGAGTACTTTGTGTAGATTTGTTGATAAAAAAAATGACAATTCAATCCATTTTAATTCCACTTTGTAACACAACAACGTGGAAAAAGGGGTGTGGATAGTTTTTGAAGGCACTGTACCTTTAACTTCCTTCAAACTGCATGCAGAGACATAACATTTGTATCCATAAGTTCATCTGACTCTGGGTAAGTAGAAAAATGTTTTAAATGCCACTATCTCACATTATCCCTTTAAGTAGCTAAAGCGGCATGTCCCCATGTTGTTGTCTCTACTTTTCTCTCTTTCTCCTCTCCTCTCTATCGATTCCTCTTCTCCCCTGGTTAGGGTGAGGGATGAAATTGCTCGCAGTTGCAGATCAGTGAATTGTTCGGTATAGACCTGTGAATCGTTCGGTATAGATATATGAATTGTTCGGTATGGATCAGTTAATCGTTTGTGTATGGGATATCCTGTAGCCAGCCTCATCTATGTGTGTTAGATCACCAGAGAGATCTTTCTGCTCTGATGCTCTGATTGCTGAAACATCAGAACTCTAATTTCTCCACTAACACCACTAATTGAAGAGAAGAGCAGTTCTGCTCAGCCAGCTGGCGCTGGGCTTGTTCCTCCCAGCAGTAGTGCATCCGTACTTCCATAGTGGCTGGCGATGCATCACTGCCAGTCATACTGCTTGGTGTGACTCTCTCTCTGTCTCACTCTCTGTCTCTCACTCTCTGTCTCTCACTCTCTGTCTCTCACTCTCTGTTTCTCTCTCTCTGTCTCTCTCTCTGTCTCTCTCTCTGTCTCTCTCGCTGTCTCTCTCTCTCTCTCTCTCTCTCTCTCTCTCTCTCTCTCTCTCTGTCTCTCTCTCTCTGTCTCTCTCTCTCTGTCTCTCTGTCATCACCACAGTGATATAACCCTCCTCAGGCCACTCTAACAGACAGATAGATACCATAGATCTAAGGCTGTGTGTATTCAGCCAGCTAACAGTATCAGACAGGAAGAGTAGATTTAGCCTGCAGTGTGTTGATTGTTCCATCCGATCCCCCAGCAGACATCATCATTCTCATTGGTCAACTGTGCTGCTCTAACGATGACATCTGATATTCCTTACATCTAAAGTCGATGTAATATAATGTTCCTTAGGTAAACTGCTGTGGTGTGTTAACCTATAGAGGCTGCTGTAGTTAGTATAATAGTTAATATAGGTAAACATGTATATAAACCTAGTGAGGCGTACATCCTGACTGGATCAATCAGATACTAATGGGCTGGCCAGACAGACACACCGGCTGCTGCCAGCTAGCTCTGCTCTGAAGCAGGTGGACCTAGGGCTAATTGAAAACGTGTCAATACTGGTTTGTGTGCGTGTGGCCGTGTGCGCACAGAGATGGCGTGCTTATCAGTGGTACACTGGGATATTCTGCTTGTGTGCACACTTTTGTGTGTGTGTGTCTGTGTGCTGCTGGCTAATCCATCCCCCTGTGTGTGTGTGTGTGTGTGTGTGTTGTTTAGTGGTAAATTGTGTATATCCATTCAGACTGTCCACATTAATAATTTGTTTGTCTTATAAATATTTGACTGGACGTTCATTAAAATGCACACACACGCCATCTCTAAAGGGCTGCTGCCACTCCCACATACACACACACACAGACAGACACACAGTAGCTGATCAGGTCATCCGAGGTACTGCTCATGTCATAAATGATCTCAACTTAAAACCACTAAACATTCAAACGGATCTACAATACACCCTGGTACAATAGTCCCTGGTAAAAACAGTTTACATGTAAAAGGGGTCCAGAGAGTGAGAAGGAGAGAGAAATGGAGTGTGTGTGTATGTGTGAGAGAGATATAGAGAGCGATTACAGAAAATGACAGTGAAATATATTATTTTAGAATATACATTTGGTGTCAATACTGAATTCTGTTAGCTTCTGTTAGTTCTAGACTTTCCTGACCATTTCTGTATTTCATGACTGATCGTCTCTGTGTTTCCAGGTAACATCTTGTTGGGTGAGAACCAGGCAGGAAGGAGTGGTCTCAGACCAGAAGCAGCAGTCATGGTTTGGAGAGCAGGCCTTCTATTCAGCATACTGCTAGCTACAGCCACACACACCCTGTCTGCCAGCTTCCCAGAGGATAGTATACCCCTGGACATTGTCGACGCACACTGTGAGTACACACACACACACACACACAGACATACTGCACACACATGCACGCACGCTTGCACGCACCCTGTTGTCATGAATTATGTGTCCCATTGTCCTGCATGTATCAGTGAAGTGTATTGATGGTTAAGGTCTTCATGGTAATGTAATGTGCTGACTGATCAGACATTGTATGCCCCGTATAAAATCAATCCTGTCCATCGTCAGCTCAGGCATTAACTAGATTCCCTTCCTCTGTGATGTACACAGGGAATACAAAGACTGCTGAGCTGGCCTACCGTAACTCTCACAAACACACACACACACACACACACACAGAGTCTTGTACAACTAACCTTGTAGGGACATACAATTCAGTCCCATTCAAAATCCTATTTTCCCTAAACCTAACCCTAGCTCCTAACCCTAAACCTAATTCTAACCTTAACCCTAAACCCCCTTAGAAATAGCATTTGACCTTGTTGGTCAAAAAACATTCTGTGTACTATACTTGTGGGGACTTCTGGTCCCCACAAGTATAGTTAAACATGTCCACACACACACACACCACCGTGCTGTATCAGCAGCCTGCATTACATTACTGAAAGATTTCTATAAAGCTGTAACACACGACATGTTTACGCTTAATCAATAACCTGATTGCTAGTGTGTGGCCCTCTGAGAAACAGAGAAGTGTGTGTGTGTGTGTGTAGCACTCTGAAAGCTTACGTGTGTGTGTGTGTGTGTGTGTGATCTCTGACTAACGTGTGTGTATGTGTATTTCAGTCTCGCGGCAGTACCCAGTGTTCCGAGGTCGTCTGTCGGGGAACGAGTCACAGCACAGACTGGACTTCCAACTGATGACCAAGATACAGGATACACTGTTCATCGCTGGCAGAGACCAGGTGTATCTAGTGAGTCTCCGAGAATCCTACAGGAATGAGATCATTCCCTACAGGGTAAGTCTGTCTAACCACAAGTTAATCACAGAGTTACACACAATTCCTCTGTAGAAAACACTACCTCATCAATCACACAATTAACAGGCTATAAATGAGAGTGGAAATGGGTCTTTCTAAAATAATGGGGCCAATGTGTGACATTGGGATCAACATTTCAAAATGGTTTCATGCAGTTCCTCATGTGTAAATAGATTGGATGCATGCATGGCCATTTTTCTGTAGCCTATGTGGCTTACGCAGGGATACATAATAAAGCCATGAATAGCGGTAGCTTTAATCTCACCATTTGAATCTCACCATCGCTGTTTTTATAATGAGAAAGTGACCAAAAACCAGGTTCCTTTTTTAATGGAAGAATTTGTATGGGAAGCTAACAGATGTTGTCGTTTACATTTTAGTCATTTAACAGGCGCTCTTATCCAGAGCGACTTACAGTAGTGAGTTCATACATTTTCATACTTTTCTTGTACTGGTCCCCCGTGGGAATCGAACCCACAACCCTGGTGCTGCAAGCGCCATGCTCTACCAACTGAGCCTCATAATAACCGCACATGGTTTTTCCACAACAGAGTAGAGCAACACCCTTCAATTGAAGCGGCGGGAAACAAATGAAAGTGACCACATCTCTCACAAAAACGGATCAAAATGAAATCACAGATAATTATAAGGGAGCAGGAGAACTTATAAATTGGCTACAATAATTACAAGTACTTTTCAAGCACCAGATTGAGGAAATGTCTGATTTTCAAGGTAGGCCTATTCCAGGTCTTGAATTTCTGAGCTCCAAATTCAAGTTCAAGTAGGTTACTTCAAGCCCCTTGTATTGTTTAAAATTGCAGGTATAACATGGAAAACAAAATGTATTTGTCATGTTATTTCATTACCAGATCCTACTGTGAATGTCATTTGTTGTCATTATATCCGGAATAATGAATAGGAATAGCGTTAGGTGTTGCGCACAGTAGACTCAGTGTCCAATCCGCGGCACAAAAACATATGAAAACATGAACTCATTATCTTTAATGTTTTCTTTGTTAAAATCTAATGAGACCCTGCTGTAAATCAAGCAGATAACAACAGGTGATCAACATCAATTCACTAGGGATATTAGATCCAACGTGGATCCAGGAACAACTGTCTTCACCGGTGTAACAAATGAGACACCAAAATATTCTTGACATTTCTCGCAAACACCTGTTTTCCAGCACTTGGGCTCTTGTTGCATCGCATGCGCTATCACAACAGATGTTTGTTCATCACTTGATGAAAATTCCTTCCTGGATCAGATGATGTAAGACAATATCACGGCGTAACTAATCAACTGGACACCAAATGCGCATCCAACAAGTATTATGCATAATTATTGAAGAACCACGTTAATGACAGTATCAATTTAGGTTTTAAGTATCAAGGTAAGGTGACTCTTTCGGTTAGAAGCATTCGATTTTGCAATCGCATACATCATTTGGGATTTGTGTGCCCATAAAAACTGTTTTCAACACGTAACATAAGGAGACACGAAATGTTACGTAGTTACACTGCATTTCTGAGATCACTATACAAAAAAACTGTCCAACAGCTAGATCCAGGATTCTTACAGGGTTAAAGTTCAATGTCTAATTTAACAGATTCATGCTTAATATATGATATAACGACACTTACACTGCCATAAATGCAAGGACAGAAAAGTAATGTTTTATGTCACATGATTTTGGACAGATCCGTCAAGACGCCAACCATGATAAAGGGTTAAACAGGTTTTAAATCAACTTGTGAATTTGATTGAATATAGCTATGATCCCCCCCTTATATCTTCATGTAATGACATGAAAGAAAATGGGCAGATTATTATCAATGACTTATCAACAACTGTAACAAGTTGTCCAGTGTAGGAAATCCCATATACTAAAGTGTATGTGTGTGCTTGCCTGAATGTGCATGCCACAATGTGTGTGTGTTTCTAAATGTGTGTGTGTGTGTGTGTGTGTGTGTGTTCATGTTTACAGAAGTTAACATGGAGGTCAGGCGAGGCAGACAGAAAGAACTGTGCCATGAAGGGGAAACACAGAGTAAGACTTTACTATACTTATTATTATACTATGTTTCTATAATTACTATACACTGCCTTTCTACTGTCTACTATAGACTCTCTCTACCCTTGGCTTTACCTCTCACCTCATAATGTCTTATCATTATAGCTACTGGCTATAGCTACCATTTCAATTACTGGCTATACCTACCATTATAGATAAATGGGTTTAGCAGGCATCCTTGTAATATTATCTCTCTCTCTCTCTCTCTCTCTCTCTCTCTCTCTCTCTCTCTCTCTCTCTCTCTCTCTCTCTCTCTCTCTCTCTCTCTCTCTCCCTTCCCATCTCTTTCCCTTCCCATCTCTCTCTCTCTCTTCCCATCTCTCTCTCCCTTCCCATATCTCTCTCTCTCTCTCTCTCTCGCTATCTCTCTCTCGCTCTCGCTATCTCTCTCTCGCTCTCTCTCTCGCTCTCTCTCTCCCTTCCCATCTCTCTCTCTCTCTCCCTTCCCATCTCTCTCCCTCCCCCTCTCTTTCTCCTCCAGGATGAGTGTCATAACTACATCAAGGTTCTGGTTCCCAGAAATGATGACCTGGTGTTCATCTGTGGAACTAATGGCTTCAACCCCATGTGCCGATACTACAGGGTAAGACAACAGCAGAGTGTGTGTGTGTGAGAAACGTTCTCTCTCCCTCCTGCTCTGCCTCGATAAGCACCAATTGTTTACTATGCAGTCTGTGTGTCTTTGTTAACGACGCGTGTGTCTTTGTGTGTAGCTGGATAACCTGGAGTTTGACGGGGAGGAAATCAGCGGACTGGCACGATGCCCGTTCGACGCCAAGCAGACCAACGTCGCTCTGTTCGCTGGTATGACCACATACACACACACACACACACACACATACTGTGGCCATAGCAACTAGGGTTCATAAGGTGCCACATTGTCAGTGTGTAAACAAACAGTTTGAACTAGGGTGCTAGATCGACATGTCCAGTATGACAGAATGCAATGTGTTTGTCTGACCTGTGTGTGTGTGTTGTTTCAGATGGGAAGCTGTACTCGGCGACGGTTGCTGACTTCCTGGCGAGCGACGCAGTGATCTACCGTAGTATGGGTGACGGCTCGGCCCTCAGGACCATCAAATACGACTCCAAATGGCTGAAAGGTAAACACAGCAGTGTGTGTGTGTGTGTGTGTGTGTGTGGTGGCAGCCGTCTCTGTCCATGTCCCTGTCCTGTGAAGACGTCCTGTAGCTCTACTCTGTCAGACTATCTAGGTCAACTCTGTCACACACAGCTGTTACAGGAACACTGAAATATTCAGGATGGAGGGAGAGAGGGAAATAGGGAGAGAGAAAGAGAAGTGGGGAAGGAGGGAGAGGGGAGGAGAACAGAGAGAGAGGGAGAAATGGTTAGGAGAGAGACAGAGAGAGTCTGAAGGGAGGACAGAGGTAGTTATGTATAGAAAGAGGTACAAGTAGAAATAGAGGGAGAGACAAAAGAGACGTGACAATGTAAAACCTCTGTCCCCTCTCTCTTCCAGAGCCCCATTTCCTGCATGCAGTGGATTATGGGAACTACGTCTACTTCTTCTACAGAGAGATCGCAGCGGAACACAACAACCTGGGCAAGGTAAGACGCACACACATACGTACACACGCAAACACGCACACATATGTGCACACACAGTTTACTAGACAACATTGTGTATTATAAATATGTATTTATTATAAATAGTAAACACTATATTACCAGACAACAGATAGTGTTGTAGAAAAGTGCTGAGTACAGCAGAAGGTAGTGACTGAACTGTAGGTCAAACTACTTTACATGTAAACCCTTTACCCATGGAGAGGATTCACACACACACACACACACACACACACACACACACACACACACACACACACACACACACACACACACACACACACACACACACACACCTTGGTGGTAATGGATGTTTTCTGCAGTTATTAGTATGATTTAGCCGCCGCGGGCCTCAGATTTACCCATGATGCATCATTCAGAGAATGGGCGGCCAGGCTGAAACCGCGGGCTGATAAATATTTTAGCGCTAGTAATGCTGGCGTGTGTGTTTGTGTATGTCCCTGTGTGTGCGTGGCGTACGTGTGTGTGTGTGTCAATGCTGATGGGCCTGGGATGACACCTGGGCAGATGGAGCTTTGCACTGGTCAATTATTAAAGCTGTTTCTGCTGACTGCTTCACACACTTCATTTAAACCACAATACTCACCCAGAGCTCTAGCCCTAGTCCAACACCGAGCTCTACCCCTAGTCCCCCACAACCCTGTCCTATAGCCCAGCCCTGGACTTCTACCCTAGACTTCTACCCTAGACTTCTACCCTAGACTTCTACCCTAGACTTCTACCCTAGACTTCTACCCTAGACTTCTACCATAGACTTCTACCCTAGACTTCTACCATAGACTTCTACCATAGACTTCTACCATAGACTTCTACCCTAGACTTCTACTCTTAGACGTCTACCTGGTCCTAGCCTCATTTACCGCAACACGGTAAAACCTATAACTCACCTCCTAGCCTCTATCATATAGCCCAGTCCCAGTCCTATAGCCCAGCCCCTATCATATAGTCCAGTCCTATAGCCCAGCCTCTATCATATAGCCCAGTCCCAGTCCTATAGCCCAGCCTCTATCATATAGCCCAGTCCTATAGCCCAGCCTCTATCATACAGTCCAGCCCTATAGCCCAACCCCTATCATATAGTCCAGTCCTATAGCCCAGCCTCTATCATATAGTCTAGTCCTATAGCCCAGCCTCTATCATATAGTCCAGTCCTATAGCCCAGCCCCTATCATATAGTCCAGTCCTATAGCCCAGCCCCTATCATATAGTCCAGTCCTATAGCCCAGCCCCTATCATATAGTCTAGTCCTATAGCCCAGACTCTATCATATAGTCCAGTCCTATAGCCCAGCCTCTATCATATAGTCTAGTCCTATAGCCCAGTCTCTATCATATAGGCTAGTCCTATAGCCCAACCCCTATCATATAGTCCAGTCCTATAGCCCAGCCCCTATCATATAGCCCAGTCCTATAGCCCAGCGCCTATCATATAGTCCAGTCCTATAGCCCAGCCCCTATCATATAGTCCAGTCCTATAGCCCAGCCCCTATCATATAGTCCAGTCCTATAGCCCAGCCCCTATCATATAGTCCAGTCCTATAGCCCAGCCCCTATCATATAGTCCAGTCCTATAGCCAGCCCCTATCATATAGTCTAGTCCTATAGCCCAGCCCCTATCATATAGTCCAGTCCTATAGCCCAGCCCCTATCATATAGTCCAGTCCTATAGCCCAGCCTCTATCATATAGCCCAGTCCCAGTCCTATAGCCCAGCCCCTATCATATAGTCCAGTCCTATAGCCCAGCCCCTATCATATAGTCCAGTCCTATAGCCCAGCCTCTATCATATAGTCTAGTCCTATAGCCCAGCCCCTATCATATAGTCCAGTCCTATAGCCCAGCCCCTATCATATAGTCCAGTCCTATAGCCCAGCCCCTATCATATAGTCTAGTCCTATAGCCCAACCCCTATCATATAGTCCAGTCCTATAGCCCAGCCTCTATCATATAGCCCAGTCCCAGTCCTATAGCCCAGCCCCTATCATATAGTCCAGTCCTATAGCCCAGCCCCTATCATATAGTCCAGTCCTATAGCCCAGCCTCTATCATATAGTCCAGTCCTATAGCCCAGCCCCTATCATATAGTCCACTCCTATAGCCCACCCCTATCATATAGTCCAGTCCTATAGCCCAGACTCTATCATATAGTCCAGTCCTATAGCCCAGCCCCTATCATATAGTCCAGTCCTATAGCCCAGCCCCTATCATATAGTCCAGTCTTATAGCCCAGCCCCTATCATATAGTCCAGTCCTATAGCCCAGCCCCTATCATATAGCCCAGTCCTATAGCCCAGCCCCTATCATATAGTCCAGTCCTATAGCCCAGCCCCTATCATATAGTCCAGTCCTATAGCCCAACCCCTATCATATAGTCCAGTCCTATAGCCCAACCCCTATCATATAGTCTAGTCCTATAGCCCAACCCCTATCATATAGTCCAGTCCTATAGCCCAACCCCTATCATATAGTCTAGTCCTATAGCCCAGTCTCTATCATATAGTCCAGTCCTATAGCCCAACCCCTATCATATAGTCCAGTCCTATAGCCCAACCCCTATCATATAGCCCAGTCCTATAGCCCAGCCCCTATCATATAGTCCAGTCCTATAGCCCAGCCCCTATCATATAGTCTAGTCCTATAGCCCAGCCCCTATCATATAGTCTAGTCCTATAGCCCAACCCCTATCATATAGTCCAGTCCTATAGCCCAGCCCCTCTCATATAGCCCAGTCCCAGTCCTATAGCCCAGCCCCTATCATATAGTCCAGTCCTATAGCCCAGCCCCTATCATATAGCCCAGTCCCAGTCCTATAGCCCAGCCTCTATCATATAGTCCAGCCCTATAGCCCAACCCCTATCATATAGCCCAGTCCTATAGCCCAGCCCCTATCATATAGTCCACTCCTATAGCCCAGCCCCTATCATATAGTCCACTCCTATAGCCCAGCCCCTATCATATAGCCCAGTCCTATAGCCCAGCCCCTATCATATAGTCCAGCCCTATAGCCCAACCCCTATCATATAGTCCAGTCCTATAGCCCAGACTCTATCATATAGTCCAGTCCTATAGCCCAACCCCTATCATATAGCCCAGTCCTATAGCCCAGCTCTTTCCTAGTTCTAGGTTAATCAGACTGGGTCAAGAGGTGTGTGTGAATCAGGTTTAGGGTCAAGGTTTAGGGTCAAGAGGTGTGTGTGAATCAGGTTTAGGGTCAAGAGGTGTGTGTGAATCAGGTTTAGGGTCAAGAGGTGTGTGTGAATCAGGTTTAGGGTCAAGAGGTGTGTGTGTGTGTGTGAGGCGTTTGTTCAATCGGAGCGCTTCAAACAAATGTCCTCTCTGACACAAGGTCCTGGATAAGCGTCAGTGTGCGTCACACTGTGAGGCCACCGGATGAGGAAGATGTATTATTTAGAGGGTGGAAGTGTTTTAGTGATGTTGATTCCAGAGTCTCACTTTTTCTCATCTCTCCCTCCCCTGCTCCCCCTTTCCTCTCCAGGCGGTCTACTCCAGAGTGGCTCGTATCTGTAAGAACGACGTAGGCGGGTCCCAGCGTGTGTTGGAGAAACACTGGACGTCCTTCGTCAAGGCCAGACTCAACTGTTCTGTTCCCGGAGAATCCTTCTTCTACTTCGATGTTCTACAGTCCATCACTGACATCATCAACATCAACGGAGTTCCTTCTGTGGTGGGAGTCTTCACTACACAGATGAACAGGTAAGGATGGACACACTGAGAGTGTATCCCAAATGGCACCCTGTTCTCTTTATAGTGCACTACTTTTGACTAGGGAGCATAGGGCTCTGGTCAAAAGTGGTGCACTCTATGGGGAATAGGTGCCATCTGGGATACACTCTTTGTAATATTGGTGTAATAGATGTGTTGTTATTGTGAATCTCTTGGGGGGGGGGGGGGGGGTTCTCCATATCTAGTTAATAGTAGTTGTGTAACAGTGTGTGGTTGTGTTCCTCTCTTCAGTATCCCAGGGTCTGCAGTGTGTGCGTTCTCCATGGATGACATAGAGAAGGTGTTCAGAGGACGATTTAAAGAACAGAAAACACCTGACTCTGTCTGGACCGCCTTCCCAGAGGAGAGACTGCCCAAACCCAGGTATGTACCTGTACCTTTACCCTAACCCAGGTATGTACTGTACCTTTACCCTAACCCAGGTATGTACCTTTACCCTAACCATAACCCAGGTATGTACCTTTACCCTAACCCAAACCCAGGTATGTACTGTACCTGTACCTTTACCCTAACCCAAACCCAGGTATGTACCTGTACCTTTACCCTAACCCAGGTATGTACCTTTACCCTAACCCAAACCCAGGTATGTACCTGTACCTTTACCCTAACCCAGGTATGTACCTTTACCCTAACCATAACCCAAAACCAGGTATGTCAGTCTCAAGTTTCAAGCCAGGTATGTCAGTCTCTAACCCAATCCCAGGTACTATACCTACAGTATGTCAGTGTCTAACCCTACCTCTAACCCTAACCCAGTATGTCTCAGTAAGTGTATGTCAGTCTGCACAACAACAGGTACATGACCCCTCCCTTCAGTTTATGATGCCAGGCTGCGCAGAGCTTTATTGTCACTATATCCTTGAGTTTAGGTCTCATTGAGATAAACCCTCTTTAACAAGAGAGACATGGTCTATGACCGCACACACACACACACACACACACACACACACACACACACTCACTCACTCACTCACACACACACACACACACACACACACACACACACACACACACACACACACACACACACACACACACACACACACACACACACACACACACACACACACACACACACACACACACACACAGCTGGTGGTTATTAGCAGTAAATAATTAATCTAGATAATTAGACACGTTGCATATTTAACCTGCATACGGCCATTCACACACACACGTAGCTCAGCTCTCTGGCCCCACAAAAAGTCCACAGAGCTGCTCATTATCGTGGTAAATAATTAACAAACGTCTGATTATAGTCCTCTATTATCACTTCATGTTTACAATGATACAGCAGCACGTCTCTTTGTTGACCTGACAGGCTTCTGCTCCTCTCTCATTCCCTAACCCCTCTCCTCAGTTAAATTCAATAGAGTAAACTTTATTAGTCCCTACAGGGTGATGGTAGCTGGGCTCATGTGTGACCTGTGTTGACCTTTGACCCCTCTCTGACCCCTATGTCTCCAGGCCAGGCTGCTGTGCGGGTCATGGCCAGGCTGAGTCCTATAAGACCACTATAGAGTTCCCTGATGAGACTCTCCTCTTCATCAAGTCCCACCCCCTCATGGACACCTCCGTGCCTAACATAGGAGACGAGCCCTGGTTTACCAAGACACGCGTCAGGTAAGGACACACAAACACACACACACCATAAGAGTTGCTTGAGTGATCGGAATTCCCGGGTTACCGTAAGACAAACACACCATTCTACTGTAAGGACAATCATTTGGTTTCATACACTCAACAAAAACAAGTAAAAATGCACATTTGTAGATCAACAGGAGGGCCTTTAAATACCGGCTTGATAATTCCTACTGAAGTCTGACTGTACTCCTGTCTTGTCCCTGTCTCTCTAGGTACAGGCTGACAGCCCTGGCGGTGGACAACGCGGCTGGTCCCCATGGTAACTACACGGTGCTGTTCATTGGTTCAGAGGCGGGCGTGGTGCTGAAGGTTCTAGCCAAGACTTCCCCTCTGTCCTTCGACGACAGCATCCTATTGGAGGAGATTGACCTGTTCAACAGAGCCAAGTACGGAACACTCACTACACGTTTCTCACTGTCTCTCTCTCTTAGTCTCTGTCTCTCACTGTCTCTTTCTTAGTCTCTGTCTCTCACTGTCTCTCTCTCTTAGTCTCTGTCTCTCACTGTCTCTCTCTCTTAGTCTCTGTCTCTCACTGTCTCTCTATCTTAGTCTCTGTCTCTCACTGTCTCTCTCTCTTAGTCTCTGTCTCTCACTGTCTCTCTCTCTTAGTCTCTGTCTCTCACTGTCTCTCTCTCTTAGTCTCTGTCTCTCACTGTCTCTCTATCTTAGTCTCTGTCTCTCACTGTCTCTCTCTCTTAGTCTCTGTCTCTCACTGTCTCTCTCTTAGTCTATGTCTCTCTATGTTAGTCTCTGTCTCTCTCTCTTAGTCTCTGTCTTTCACTGTCTCTCTCTTACTCTTTGCGTCTCTCTCTTAGTCTCTGTCTTTCTCTTTTTTTGGTCTCTTATCTCTCACTCTGTGTTTTCTTTCTCTTTCCCTCTGTGTGCCTCTCAATGTCTCTCTGTTTGTCTCTCACCGTCTCAGTCTCTCCTCTCTCTTCCTCTCTCTCTCGCTCTCCTCCTCTGTCTCTCTCTCTCTCTGTCTTCCTCTGTCTCTCTCTCTCCATCTTCCTCTGTCTCTCTCTCTCCTCTGTCTAACTCTCTCTCCTCTGTCTTCCCCTGTCTCTCTCTCTGTCTCCATCTTCCTCTGTCTCTCTCTCTCCTCTGTCTAACTCTCTCTCCTCTGTCTTCCCCTGTCTCTCTCTCTGTCTCCATCTTCCTCTGTCTCTCTCTCTCCTCTGTCTTCCTCTCAGTCTCTCGTTCTCTCCTGTCAGTAAGGGTATCAGGGCTAAACAGTGCCACTGTGATTACATCTGGAGAGTGAAACAGTAGACAGGCCTATCTGATAAACAACTGTTCAAGTAACCTGTAATCTGATTTCTGACTCTCCTCTCCATCTCCCCCCTCCACCACCCTCCCTTTCTCGCTCTCCCCTACTCCCTCTCCTCTCCCAACCCCTCTCCTCCCATTCTTCTTTTCTCTCTGTCTCCCAGGTGTCTGTCTAACAGTGAGGATGACAGGCGTATTTTGTCGCTCCATGTTGACAGAGACACACACAGTGTGTACGTAGCTTTCTCCAGCTGTGTGGTTCGCATGCCTCTCAGCCGCTGTGAGCGACACACTAACTGCCACAAGTGAGTCACCACACTGACACACACTCGTGCACTCAGACTCAGACTCACACACACATTCAGAAACGTGCACACACTCCACTCAAAGGTTACTTTATGCTGTGCCTGGTCACAGATTTGTAGGTTTATTGATGTGTTTTTCTCTATCTACATGTTATAAACATTGAGAACACCTGCAGCACACTGGTTAATATACAGCCAGACAGAGGTTAACTGGTGCTGCCTATTTAACCCTGTATGGTGAACTGTATATTTACAGATATATGTTAACCCTGTGTTGTGTTTCTCCCCTAGGTCTTGTATAGCGTCCAGGGACCCCTATTGTGGCTGGATGCCTCATGGAGCCTGTGAGAGGATACTGCCTGGAGTTCTGTGAGTACCAAGTATTACAATACTAAATAGTATGGATACTCAGGGCTCTAAAGTGTGACCAATTTGGTCGCATATGCAACAACATGTTTTGCTGTGCGACCTGGAGTTTTTAATTTGGGATCACCAGTGCGACCAAAACAAATCCAATATTTGTTTTTTAATTCATTTTAATAATAATGTTTGTAATGATAAGGCTTCGCTGTACTGTTGTTTCCTGAGCGCAGATTAGTTAGCATCATGCTTGCACCATTAATACAGCGAAAACTGCTTGTTTTTAGCCCAAACAGTTCAAAAGGTTTGACCCATATTACTGGCAAAACGTTTTTTTCTTCCGGTCATGGATTGGCGGCCGCATTTTACATTCATAAACCATGTCGCGGGCCATTCTAAAACTACTCGCGGGCCGCATTTGTTTTACACCTTGTTCAGTCATGTTTGTTAGCTCATTAGCTAGCTAGCTAACAACCTGCTAACTTTACCTGTATATCCAAACATAGAAAGGGATAGCTTCTTCAGGGAATCAATGATCAATGAATGAATGGCACAATAAATTGCACAAGCATTTCTCTAGACCCGCAATAACACCTCCTAAATATGTGTATGCGACCAATAAAATGTTATATGATTTGAATGAGATGTCTTGCATGTCATCATCACAAACACTCTTAAAGAGACAGTGTACAATTTTCAATGTAATGCATCTCAATACGAAAATAGTGCTTTTACATAATGTAGAAACCTTATATTCCACAAAATGACTTTTTCATTTCAATGACAGGTATTTGTATCAACATTTTAGGTTTTTATAATAAACAAATGTATTTGCAGGGCACAACACGGGCTTCAGAAGTAGCTAGACTTCATATAGGCTACATCTCAATCCATTTAAAAGGAAATGTTGATTTTAGAGGGGTTTTGTTCTCTGCTCTAATCTCTCTCTCTCTCTCTCTCTCTCTCTCTCTCTCTCTCTCTCTCTCTCTCTCTCTCTCTCTCTCTCTCTCTCTCTCTCTCTCTCTCTCTCTCTCTCTCTCTCTCTCTCTCAGGTCTGGTTATGAGCAGGATGTAGAGTTTGGGAACACGGTTCAACTGGGAGACTGCCATGGTGAGCCCCTCCCATTCATACCAATCCAGCTCTTTCTCTCTCTCTCTCCCTGTCACACACCATCAGTCTGCACAACCAACCAGTAACACACTACCACTAACACCAGTAACCACACCATACCAACACACCAATCAGTAACCCTCCCTACATGGTTCTATGTTCAATATTAACACACACATCTACTGTACATCCAGATACTGTACACACCAGGCCACCTGTTACTAACGCTACCTACCTGGAGGGAAGAAACATAGACGTGCTCTACCAGTAGCAGTAGCAGTACTAAGACAGTGCTGCTATAGGAGACACACCAGGCTGAACCATAGAACTAGAACAGGGGATAGAGGCCATACATACCTGTCTCTACTCCAGTCTAGACAAGACTGGGAGCAACAGGCCTACTCAGCCTTTAGCTTTTTATCATTTGATTAAGAAGAACTACAGTCTTAGTTATCAGGGCCTTCTTTTGTTTTGGGACTTTACTTTAGGGTTCCTTTATACTGATTTCTTGTTCCTCTAATTGTTTTAGTGTTTTTGGCCACTACATCAGCGCCAGATCACAAATCATTTGGTGACCCGACCTCTGGTTAGTTGGATCTTTTACTCCGCTGGTTTCTTTCTTTCCTTGAGTTCAGCTTCTCCGAACCCCTCTCTCCTTCCTTCCTTCAACGCTACTCACTCTTCATCTTCTTAACACACCTCATCTTCAACACCTTTTTATCTTCACTTTCATCATCATCACAACAAACAACAACATCACTGGGTCACGTCAGAGATCTCCATCTCACCGCTGCACTGACTCACTTCCTCACTTCTTCTTCCTCACGCATCACTTCCTGTTTACTTCCTGCATGCTCACTCGGCCCCTCCCTCTTCTGACGTCATCACTGCTATGACATCATCGCTGCTGTGTACCAGAGACCTTCCTAAGACAACTCTCACCCTTTTCCCCTTTCAAACTGTATCCTGTCTCAACAAAATGAATCTTACAATTGTATTTCTATTACTGTTTATGATAAATAAAATAGCTCTTGAATCAGAAAATATGTATTATTTTTTTCAAACAGCATTATCATAAAACATAAAACCTATTATGTTGTGTAAACTAACCCATACGTGCGTACACATACCAACCCATGCCTACTAACCAGGATGTAAGCTAACAGCCTGCTGGCCTCATGTCTACACACCGTGTTAACACTTTGTTTGTCACCACAGACATGGAGTTGTCATCTACGTCAGTCACAGACCAGCCCAGTGGGCCAATACACCCCCCAGTACCCCCAGTACTCACCCCCACCCTGAGCCCCCATCCTGGGCTTGGTCCCGGGGAAGGGCCTGGGTTGGGGCCTGGGGCTGGTTCTCCAGATCTGTATGGCTCAGGGTTTGTGCAGCAGGATGACCCGGCCACCTCCCATTCACTAGAGTCACTCCCAGGGGGCCTAGAGGGTAAGGCCTAGCAGAGAGAGAGAGAACTGCTGCTACCATGCTGTATGGAACCCTGACTGTCCCATAGCTGCTACACCATACACACACATACTCATACATACAGACACACTTCATACACACACACACAGGGGCAGTATTCACACAGACACAGGGGCAGTATTCACACACACACAGTGGCAGGTATTTGAGATTACCATCAGCTGATATAGCAGATTACATTTTTCTTTCTCTGATTTTGTTATGATTTATATTTCATCCAACTTCATGTATTTTGATTTATTCATTGGTTTATTGTCATGATTATAATGATTTTCTACATGGTGAAAATATTTTCTCCCATATTAAACAATTCTTTCAAATCTTATCTTCAAACCTTCTGTACTTCTATATTCTTTCTTCAGACTCTTTTCTTTGACCCTCGTTTCTCT
The DNA here is from genome assembly GCF_964263955.1 of Coregonus lavaretus. NCBI lineage: Eukaryota > Metazoa > Chordata > Actinopteri > Salmoniformes > Salmonidae > Coregonus > Coregonus lavaretus. The sequence goes on from NW_028157426.1 coordinate 92,035, forward strand.
CTCTGCCAGTAGACCCTATAACCCTGGCTGGTACAGTTTAAGGTTAACCCTGTTCCTGGGTGTAAAGGGTTAACCCTGGGAGTTAGGAGTTAGAGCATGTCCCAGGCCTGTCCATTAACCCCTCCTGCTCCAAGGGACATCTCTCTGTCTCTCTCCTGCTCTGTGGATGACTAACTATTCCATGTCTGTGGTTACTAACAAAGCTGCAGTCTAGAAACAGAACAGCCTCACCAAGGACAAACTACAATCCTCTTCCCTTTGACAACGCTGGAGAGTCAATGGTTCATTGTCTTTCTGATATTGGGAGAACAAGTCTATCTCTGTCCTAGTTAGGAATGCACTAACCCTCCTTTTTATCTGGACAAATGTTTGACATTTGGTAGGAAAAAAGCAACACTTCAATTCTTCCTCTTCAAACTAACATACCACTACTTCTTCTAGATTGGCTTACATCACCGGACTGGTTGTGGGATCCTAACCATTTTCACCATGTATTTACAATTTAAGAATGACGAGAGTGGAAGCCAATCTGAATGGTTTTGGTAACGTTAAAATCCCTGTTGGATAGCGGACAGAATACCTTTAAGGGGAAAAGCAGAGAAACCATGCATGACTGAGTGTCCACAAACACACACAGACTCACCTGCTATAGAGGTGTGGTGTAGAGCTATGATTTGCTGTGCCGGGGTGTTCGTTAACCAATGGGGTGTGTGACTTCAGGTGTGTGGGAGATCCAGGCGGGAGAAGCCAATCAGATGGTCCACATGAATATCCTGATCAGCTGTGTGTTGGCTGCCTTCCTCCTGGGGGCGCTAGTGGCAGGCCTGGTGGTCTTCTGCTACAGAGACTCCTTCCTCCGCCACAAGCCCCGGCACGCCCACAAAGACGCAGAGTCAGCCCCCTCCTGCAGCGACTCCACCGGATCCTTCGCTAAACTCAACGGGCTCTTCGACAGTCCTGTCAAGGTAACCTGGAGACCTGAATACAGAGTGCAATTTAAGAGTCAACACATTATTCAGTAACAGAGTGTTACTGATTGACATTGTCTTGTGTCTTATGTAGATAGATAGAAGCAGAGTGCGAATTACACTGTGACATTCGGGAGGGGGGGGGGTCTCTACTTTTTTTTGGGGCTTAATAATAAAGACATCATTTTAGGGTAAAAAATGAACTACATTTTAATGTGGCATGAACACAACCAGTCATTATGCTTTCATCTGATTGTCAAACAAATCACTTCAAAATGTAGGCTACCTGTGCATGTTCGTCCACTCCACCATTCATTTTTCCGATAGGGGATTTTAGAAACACTTAAAATAAGGGCTTTGTTTCGTGTAGGCTTATCCTGGTGTGACGTTTTGATAACCGTATAAATCTCTCTAGGACAAGGTGATTTTTATCAATATAGTTGCCTGTATTTATCCCCCCAAAATGAAACGCTAATTAGCTGCTAATGTGGCTATCATAAAGAACTACAAATGCCATGATCTGGACGAGACTGCCGAATAGAGGCAAAGGTAAGAATCTCTGGATTAACTATCTAATGTTAGCTAAATGTAGCAATTAATAAATTGGCTACATTTCTTTAAATTGACAATTCTGTAAACTGTCTTGTGCACGTTTTAAATTGACACAATACCTGTTAGCAAAGGTGTCAGCTAGAGATGATGTGCAGGAGCTTGCAGGGATTTGTAGTCTTGCATGATGTCTATGTTTATGCTAATTAGCGTTTTAGAATGTAAGAGTAAATAGAGCCGAATATATTGATAAAAGTCACCTTGTCTGAGAGAGATTTACATGGATATCAAAATGTCACGCCAGGGTAAGCCTACACAAAACACAGCCCTTACTTTAACATTTACGTCATTTAGCAGACGCTCTTATCCAGAGCACTTACAGTTAGTGAGTGCATACATTTTCATACTGGCCCCCCGTGGGAAACGATCCCACAACCCTGGCGTTGCAAGCGCCATGCTCTACCAACTGAGCTACATCCCTGCTGGCCTTTCCCTCCCGTACCCTGGACGACGCTGGGCCAATTTGTGCGCCGACCCATGGGTCTCTCGGTCGCGGCCGGCTACGACAGAGCCTGGATTCGAACCAGGATCTCTAGTGGCACAGCTAGCACTGCGATGCAGTGCCTTAGACCACTGCGCCACTCGGGAGACACGTGTTTCTAAAATCCCCTATGGGAAAAATGAATGGTGGAAAAACGATTGGAACCATTTCCCTGTATGACCGCTAGGTTTTATGGGTATTAAGCCTCCTGTAGCTCAGTTGGTAGAGCATGGCGCTTGCAACGCCAGGATTGTGGGTTCGATTCCCACGGGGGGCCAGTATGAAAAATGTATGCACTCACTAACTGTAAGTCGCTCTGGATAAGAGCGTCTGTAAAATGTAGGTACATTTATGACATCTCCACTGTGGGGCTCTATTAACATGAACTTCAAATAGGACTACCGGTAGCCAGTGATGTAGTGGTAAAACAATTGGTGGGTAAACTCTGATTGCTGGTCGCGGAGAAAAAAGTTACGCTCCCTATCCTTTCAATGCATTTTTCTGAAAAAGGAGGGTAAACTGCGTTTAGTTGCATTTACCCTCCACTAGGCCTATGCCTACCCTCTCAACCGAGGCCATTTTACACACATGAACACACACAGAACAGGTAGCCTACATTCAATATAATACACAAGTTGAATCAAAACATGGTTACACCATAGTTCATGAGTTGTCCATAATTCAAGACATGAATGCTTGGAGTCTTCACAGATCGTGTGAAATAAACCACAACCTTTCCTTCCTTACATTTAATGACATTTATGACCGTGCTATTTGTAATTCTTCAGCATTTAACAATTGATTTAGAACATTGAACTTAAACCCTGTACTATTCCTGGATCTTGGAGATCTCTGAAAAAGCACTGTAAGTGTAACCATGGCTACGTAAATTGTCATTATCCAAAATAATGTAGTCCTATGCCATTGCCAAATCGAATGCTTCTAAAGACTCTACTATAGGCCTACTGTCATTCATGTTGGCTGGATTGGATGCGCATTGGTGTTTAGCTGTAGGCTAGTTGTCTAGTGATATTGGAGACAATCATCAGTGGATCCAGGCAAGAAAACAAATATTGATAGAAAATAATCAAGCTAAATAAATGGTCTACTTGTGGTCACGGACGGCACAGAGACCACCAATACCCGCGCGCACCTAAACAGCTGACTGACAAAAGCAAACAATGATGAATGAACAGATACATTTAATGCATTGGAATAAAGGCAAAGGCTATTTTTATCAAGGGCACATGGCAAACACATGGCGAAAATGAGCAAGTACAAAGAAAAATCTATGCGTTTAAAGGAGCTCAGCTGAGGCTGAAATTCAGCACTACTGAGTGGACAGTGCTGTGGACAGGGAGACGGTTTGTGCAGCCACAGTTTGTGCAGCCACGGTTTGTGCAGCCACGGAGAAATAAATGGTTTAAACCACGACAGAGAGGTGGGGGTGTTCGATTAATTTGTAAACTTTTATTTTCATATTTACCACTGTAAAACATATTTACCACTGCATTTTAAACAAAAAGGAGAATGGTTAAATTAGCATTATTTAGAGACCCCCCCCCAAAGTTGGACTTTTGTTTCATTTAGGGGAGCTAATGTCTCATTCATGGTAGCTGAGCCCCCCCTGGCTCCCCTGTAATTCACACCTGGATAGAACATTTACAGTGCCTTCGGAAAGTATTCAGACCCCTTGGCTTTTACCACATTTTGTTAGGTTACAGCCTTATTCTAAAATCGATTACATCGTTTTTTTACATCAATCTATGCACAATACCCCATAATGACAAAGAAAAAAAAGGGTTTTTAGAAATGGTTGCTTATTTATTAAAAATAAAAAACTTAAATATTACATTTACATAAGTATTCAGACCCTTTACTCATATACTTTGTTGAAGCACATTTGGCAGCGATTACAGCCTCAAGTCTTCTTGGGTATGACGCTACAAGCTTGGCACACCTGTATTTGGGGAGTTTCTCCCATTCTTCTCTGCAGATCCTCTCAAGCTCTGTCAGGTTGGATGGGGAGTGTCGCTGCACAGCTATTTTCAGGTCTCTCCAGAGATGTTCGATCAGGTTTAAGTCCGGGCTCTGGCTGGGCCACTCAAGGACATTCAGAGACTTTTCCTATGCCACTCCTGCGTTGTCTTGGCTGTGTGCTTAGGGTCGTTGTCCTGTTGGAAGGTGAACCTTCACCCCAGTCTGAGGTCCTGAGAGCTCTGGAGCAGGTTTTCATCAAGGATCTCTCTGTACTTTGCTCCGTTCATCTTTCCCTCGATCCTGACTAGTCTCCCAGTCCCTGCCGCTGAAAAACATCCCCACAGCATGATTCTGCCACCACCATGCTTCTCCGTAGGGATGGTGCCAGGTTTCCTCCAGACGTGACGCTTGGCATTCAGGCCAAAGAGTTCAATTTTGGTTTCATCAGACCAGAGAATCTTGTTTCTCATGGTCTGAGAGTCTTTAGGTGCCTTTTGGCAAACTCCAAGCGGACTGTCATGTGCCTTTTACTGAGGAGTGGCTTCCGTCTGGCCACTCTACCATAAAGGCCTGATTGGTGGAGTGCTGCAGAGATAGTTGTCCTTCTGGAAGGTTCTCCCATCTCCACATAGGAACTCTAGAGCTCTGTCAGAGTGACCATCGGGTTCTTGGTCACCTCCCTGATCAAGGCCCTTCACCCCCGATTGCTCAGTTTGGCCAGGCGGCCAGCTCTAGTAAGAGTCTTGGTGGTTCCAAACTTCTTCCATTTAAGAATGATGGAGGCCACTGTGTTCTTGGGGACCTTCCATGCTGCAGAAATGTTTTGGTACCCTTCCCCAGATCTGTGCCTCGACACAATCCTGTCTCGGTGCTCTACGGACAATTCCTTCGACCTCATGGCTTGGGTTTTTGCTCTGACATGCACTGTCAACTGTGGGATCTTATATAGACAGGTGTGTGCCTTTCCAAATCATGTCCAATCAATTGAATTTACCACAGGTAAATTTACCACAGACTCCAATCAAGTTGTAGAAACATCTCAAGGATGATCAATGGAAACAATGCACCTGAGCTCAATTTCAAGTCTCATAGCAAAGGGTCTGAATACTTATGTAAATAAGGTTTTTCTGTTTTTAATTTGTAATTGTCTAAAAACCTGTTTTCACTTTGTTATTGTGTGTAGATTGCTGAGGATTTTATTTTATCAATTTTAGAATAAGGCTGTAACGTAACAAAATGTGGAAAAAGTAAAGGGGTCTGAATACTTTCCGAAGGCACTGTATGTATATATGTATGTATGTACGGTATGTGTTGGCTGGAGGAACCAAATGAACAAAGCCCTCTCTTCTGTCTTCCTGTCCTGTCTTGTCTCCAGGAGTACCAGCCAGGTCTGGACTGTCCCAAGCTGTACACCAACCTGCTGAGCAGTGGTAAGGACCTGACGCCTAATGGAGACACCAAGACCATGATCCTCCGGGACGGCTGTCAGCCCCCCGAGCTGGCCGCCCTGCCCACCCCCGAGTCTACCCCTGTGCTGCAGCAGAAAGGCCTGCAGCCAATCAGGAACCAGTGGGAGCGAGCCAATCACCACGGGAAGATCAATGGATCCAGGAAGAGCTCCAACTCTACCTCCTCCTCCTCCATCGCCAAGAGTCCCCAATTCCACCCCAGTTCCTCCCCCCCTCCTCACCCCCAGCCACACCCCCACCCTGCGCTGGGACACCCCCACATCCCTAGCGCCGTCGTCCTTCCCAACGCCACGCACGAATACCGCAGTGGTTATCATGGAAACCCGGCCGATGACGTCACGCCGCCTCGCACCCTGGACAGGAAGCCTCAGAACATGGAACACCTGCAGGCCACACCCCCTCATTCTAAAGGAAGCAGGAAGGAGCAGAAGAGGTCACTGGATGCCAGGAACACTCTGAACGACTTGCTGAAACACCTGAACGATGCTAACACGGCTAATGCTAGCTCTAAGGCTATCCTCCAGGAGGGGGCCGGCTCAGCGCCCCGACCCAGCAGGCAACACCTGATGCTGGAGCCTCTAGGGGACATCACTGAGGTTCCCCCCAAGGTCCCCAGCCGAGAGGCCTCTCTCTACTCCCCCTCCTCCTCCTCCTCCTTGCCCAGGCACAGCCCCACCAAGAGGGTGGACGTCCCCCTGCCCTCCACCCCCAGCTCCCCCACAGGCAGCCTGGGTATGGGAGGAAGCATGAGCGGCACCCTGGAGAGGAGGTACGGCTCTCATCACAGGAGCTCCTCCCACAGACACTCCCTCACCTCCACCTCTCCTAACGGGGTCAGTATGGGGGTGTCGTTGTCCCGCCAACACAGTATGAACAGAGGGGGGTACATGCCCCCCACCCCTCCCTCCAGACTGGACTCCCAGGGGGGGCTCCACTCCCCCCATCAACACCCCCACCCCCCCTCCCTGTCCCGCCAGAGCAGCTACAGTGGGCACTGCTCGCTCCCCCGCCAGGGGCTTAAACGGACACCGTCCCTAAAGCCTGACGTCCCCCCTAAACCCAACGCCTTCACCCCACAGACTCCTCAGATGAGGGTGGTCAACAAGTACAGCTACTAGGACACTATAGACACTATGGAGTGTACTACCAAGTGTACTAACTGGGACAGGGCAGGGCCTCTACTGAGTGTGCTCTAGGGCCAGACTAGTTGTAAGAAGACTTAGGGAGGGAGTAGGACCGGGTGTGTGTGTGTGTCGGGGTGTGTTCCCCATGGAATGATAGGCACATTCATTCTTTCACTCTAAAAAGGGAATATCACACCAGTGGCGAAAATTGTGACGTGGAGTTCTATGTCTTGTCTTGTGGCTCCATGTTTCTCTCCATCTCACAACACACTGGTCTGTCTCCTCTAACCCTGACCCCTGACCCTGACTCACTAACCCCAGCCCAGCCCCAGGACATAAGGCAGGGTGGGGGTAGATGGGGTGTCTGTGGCTCTCCAGTATGTGTAGGGGTCCTGTAGGGGACTAGTGTGGCCCCCAGTGTGTAGCCTGGCCCTATGACCCAGACTGTGGACGGTACGAGGTCTAACTCAGAGAACTACTTGAAGAATGGGTCTGATGTCTCACTGTCACTGAGCACTGTCTGTCTGTCTGTCTGTGTCACAAATGGCACCCTATTCCCTTTGTTGTGAACTACTTTTGACCACGACCCATAGGACTGGTTGAACCTAGTGCACTATACGGGGAATAAGGGTGCCATTTGGGGGACACCCTCTGTCTTCCCATAAATGTGAACTGGACTGAACTGAACAAGGAGAGGAATACGATATAAATGTTTGTATCTTATCTGTCTGACTGATGGGGGAGAGCAGAGAAGAGACACAGTAAACATAGTGTCCCTTTAGAGGTGTTTCACTAAACTATAACGACTGGGGAGGAAGGAAGGAAGGAAGGAAGGAAGGAAGGAAGGCAGGCAACAGAGAACATCAGTGTGTGTCAGTTGGAGGGCAAAACCCAATGTACAGTGAACACATACACACACACTTTGTTTGGGGAGGTGAAAGGCTTGGCTGCCTACGTACCCTAACAGGGACCCTCTGTAACTCACTGGGATATCTACTAAACACGTTTGCTGCTATTGGTTTATGATGAGTAATGTATATTGCTATTGGTTTATGATGAGTAATGTATATTGCTATTGGTTTATGATGAGTACTGTATGCTGTGTGTATTTTGTCCTCTTATGCGTCTGTATTCTACAGCTGCCGTTGTCTCCTGACGTGTGTGTGTGTGTGTGTGTGTGTGTGTGTGTGTGTGTGTGTGTGTGTGTGTGTGTGTGTGTGTGTGTGTGTGTGTACACAGACCATGCAATTCAGTCCTCCACCATGTCAATGCACTGTTAGAAGAGGCTCCACTGACATCAGAGTCCTGTATCTCTCTGTTACTGAAATAGCACATAACACACTCCACTTCTCCTGTCACATACAGATACAGACTGGCTTTAGTTTGGTGGCAATTGCAGAGACCTTTCCTCCAGTCTTTCAATGTAGCAGAGTGGTATTTAGAAACATTTCATCCAACCCACTTCAACATGCTGGTGTTGTTTTGGTTTGGTTTTCACATGTTCTTTATTTTATTCAGAAATGAAAGATGTAAACATTTTATGCAACACCAATGGGTTTTGTTCTGTGAGGTTGAAATGGCGTTCTGTAACATGTCTGTCTGTCTGTCTGTCTCACCTGTCTCACCTGCCAACTGCATGTCTGTCACTAGTGTTAGTCTCTGTGCTCCTGTGGGAGTTCACACACTGCTCTCTGTGTGGTAGTTGCCCCAAGGTACAGATGCAGGATCAGCTTGCCCTCTCTCAAACCTAATCTTAACCATTTAGAGGGTAAACCCATAACTGATCTTAGATCAGTGTCTAGGGGGAACTTTGGCTCTCTGGTGGCCATTTTGGTTCCAGAGGCAGTGTTGTGTGTGTGCAGTTTCCCAGTGAGTGACAAGTGTACAATCACACCAACATCTACCAATGTGTCCTACCGAGTCATGCTGGTAATGACAAGATACTGTACATATTATAAATATGAGTATACATATTTTTAGGCCAGTTAAGCCCAATCTGTGCATCGTGTGCCTTATTCAACGAATTATCGATATACAGTAATATTGAGAAAAAAAAGTGATTTGGTCTTGAATGTCATTGTTGTTACAATATAGCCTAAGCAACTCTGATTATTTGAATTCAGCGTGAAATTTTGGTTTTTATTTATCTACCAAACTGCAGTTATTTCGATTCTAGAACTAAGAGCCGGTTTATTCACCAACATTCCAATACAGAATGCAGGCTGAAGCAAAGCATGCTGGGATTACAGTATCCGTATATGACCTCATGAAGAAGAAGGCTGCTGATAGACCAAGCTGAGGTTCCATGCAGTGAATGTAATATAATGGCATGGGGATGTAGACTGACTCTTCTAAACGCTTTGCTTTGAAACACTCAGCTCAACAAGGCACGATACAGCCACTATACAGTAAACAGTCAATACAGTACTCAATAAAACATCCAACCCAGTATTAAGGTAAACACTCCGGGTAATTATTATAGATCTAATGTCTTAATAAACTGTTACATTAGAGTGAGCAGTGGTCATGTGACAGGGACATGATGTAAAACAGGATAATGTTTTTAATCTTTAAAAAAAGATTTGGGTACGATCTTACATTGTGAATGAGGTTCATGATTTGGGTACGTTTACTTTATTTTGGGAATGAATTTGTCTGCCTGTTTGGAACCCGAAGCCACATTTTGTTTAAAAGAGATGATTGTATTAATTAAAGTCTTGGCTATCAGTCATCCTCTGCTAACCGGTGTTGGGCTTAGAGAGACACACACACACACATGCAGGAACACACACACACACACCTCTGTTCCTTTCCTCCAGACAGACGGGCTGTGCTCTAATGTCTTGTACATTGCCATATTGACCTGTGTCTCTGTGTTGCAGTGTCAGTCTAAAGCCTTTCTACCCTCCTGTCTATCTATGCTCTCCGTGTGCAGATGAACCAGACTCGTTGACATTACCTTTCTAATACTGTTCTGATTGGACAGTAGACATCCTGATGTTTGTAGATATGTTGTAAAGTTGGAACTGTGAATGTGTACATAATGATGGTCTTTTGTTTCAGGACTTTTTGTTGAATTTTTTTTTAACACGGCATGTATAGTTGAAATAAAATATTACTGCACAGAATTCTGATTCTGAGAGATATCCTTGTTTTTTTATGGTTCTCGAGAAGACAGCGGATTAGACCAGTGACTCTCTAATCCAGTTAGTGAGCACAAGATGCAGCAATCACTGAACTCACTATAGAAGTCAGATATCAACATACTGTTCATGTTCAACTGTAGTGATTTAGCAAAGCCACTCCTCAAGCTTTTGTTTTATTAGAGTTTCATGAGGGAAATCTTAACTGGGACACTAATGCCTATATTTATCCTAAAGGGTTCCTTCTTCAACATATCCCACAGCAGAAGAACAGGCTATTGGCCTCCATGCACCACTGCTATCATCACAAACCACTAGCTAACATCAAACACTATTTACACCTCTACTAAACAATGTCCTGTTTTCCTCTGGCACTGAGTGCGCTACATATCTACAGTTACACATGTAGGACAATGTTGTTTCAGAAATAGAAATTCAAAACGTGGATGGAGATTTGTTAAGATTTGGTGTTGCTAGCCAGTTTCTGCTTAGGGTTGCCAAGAAGTCTTTGTTGTCTTGCCAATGGTATAGTGTTGTTGTCTTGCCAATGGTATAGTGTTGTTGTCTTGCCAACGGTATAGTGTTGTTGTCTTGCCAACGGTATAGTGTTTTTGTCTTGCCAACAGTATAGTGTTGTTGTCTTGCCAACAGTATAGTGTTGTCTTGCCAATGGTATAGTGTTGTTGTCTTGCCAACGGTATAGTGTTGTTGTCATGCCAACGGTATAGTGTTGCGTCTTGCCAACGGTATAGTGTTGCGTCTTGCCAACGGTATAGTGTTGTTGTCTTGCCAATGGTATAGTGTTGTTGTCTTGCCAATGGTATAGTGTTGTTGTCTTGCCAATGGTATAGTGTTGTTGTCTTGCCAATGGTATAGTGCTGTTGTCTTGCCAACAACTACGTTAAGTTGTTGCATTTCCAAAGCAAAGTGGTGCTGTTGCATGCATAGGCTTTAGCTTAGTGGGCTTACATGGTCTGACGTGGTTCGATTCCCTCTTGGTCACGGCAGGGCGGGGTTGATGATTGCCATCTGAGAGGAGAGAAGACCTGTTGCAGAGCAGAGGGTATTTGTGTGTGTGTGCATGCATGGTCATGTGGGAACGTTTCCAGAGTGGTTTGTTGATGTAGAGATGAACATCTGGTCCAAGTCCCTCCCTGCTCTGGGCTTCAGATCTGAGCCTCAGCACAGTGCCAGGCAATTTAACACACACACTAACACACTGTACACATGCACACTAACCCAGTACCGTCACAGTGATGAGATGAGATATGGAAGAGCAGACCAGGCCTGGGTGGGAGTATGAGGAGACTACTCTTACCCCGCTTGATTCGCTGAATGAACAATAATTATGCTGAAGAATGACATTGTCTGTCTTACAGACACACACTAACACACAATGGGGTTCTGCTTATGTGTGTGATTCATGACGTGGTGCTATTTAATGGCTCCTCTACTTGGCTGCTACACACACATCCCCCCTTACTGTTAAGCTCTGATGTCAGGCACACACACTTATTTAAAACAATTCTAAAAAATAAATCACGGAAAAGTAGTGTGTGCATATGTATTCACCCCCTTTGCTATGAAGCCCCTAAATAAGATCTGATGCAACCAATTACCTTCAGAAGTCACATAATTAGTTAAATAAAGTCCACCTGTGTGCAATCTAAGTGTCACATGATCTGTCACATGATCTCAGTATATATACACCTGTTCTGAAAGGCCCCAGAGTCTGCAACACCACTAAGTAAGGGGCACCACCAAGCAAGCGGCACCATGAAGACCAAGGAGCTCTCCAAACAGGTCAGGGACAAAGTTGTGGAGAAGTACAGATCAGGGTTGGGTTATAAAAAAATATCTGAAATGTTGAACATCCCACGGAGCACCATTAAATCCATTATTAAAAAATGGAAAGAATATGGCACCACAACAAACCTGCCAAGAGAGGGCCGCCCACCAAAACTCACGGACCAGGCAAGGAGGGCATTAATCAGAGAGGCAACAAAGAGACCAAAGATAACCATGAAGGAGCTGCAAAGCTCCACAGCGAAGATTGGAGTATCTGTCCATAGGACCACTTTAAGCCGTACACTCCACAGAGCTGGGCTTTACAGAAGAGTGGCCAGAAAAAAGCCATTGATTAAAGAAAAAAATAAGCAAACACGTTTGGTGTTCGCCAAAGGCATGTGGGAGACTCCCCTAACATATGGAAGAAGGTACTCTGGTCAGATGAGACTAAAATTGAGCTTTTTGGCCATCAAAGAAAACGCTATGTCTGGCGCAAACCCAACACCTCTCATCACCATCCCCACAGTGAAGCATGGTGGTGGCAGCATCATGCTGTGGGGATATTTTTCATCGGCAGGGACTGGGAAACTGGTCAGAATTGAAGGAATGATGGATGGCGCTAAATACAGGGAAATTAATGAGGGAAACCTGTTTCAGTCTTCCAGAGATTTGAGACTGGGACGGAGGTTCACCTTCCAGCAGGACAATGACCCTAAGCATACTGCTAAAGCAACACTCAAGTGGTTTAAGGGGAAACATTTAAATGTTTTGGAATGGCCTAGTCAAAACCAAGACCTCAATTCAATTGAGAATTTGTGGTATGATTTAAAGATTGCTGTACACCAGCAGAAGCCATCCAACTTTAAGGAGCTGGAGCAGTTTTGCCTTGAAGAATGGG